>NC_140365.1:9785000-9787500 GCF_054491055.1 Hypomesus nipponensis
GGTCCTGCACTGTCAGTTTCACACAGTCTCCTGTTCACAACACACACACACACACACATACTGAGTGACTTCCTATTGCACCTTGAACAGAATGGGGTAAAAACACACACACACACACAAAATACTTTGTACCTATGCCTCTGTATCGTGGTGGATTAGCTCTCTCGTCCAGCTGTAACTGGGTCTTGACATATTCTGTAGGAAAGGTGATGCAAATCTCTATACCCCCCGCAATACCACCTGCATAGAGTGTGTGTGTGAGAGAGAGAGAGAGAGAGAGAGAGAGAGAGAGAGAGAGAGAGAGAGAGAGAGAGAGAGAGAGAGAGAGAATGGGGTTAGACAGGCTTGTGTTTAAGAGCAGTGCTCTTCAACCCTGGTCCTGGGTCCAGGGCCAACCGTACTGCATGTTTGAGATGTTTACCTGCTCCAGCACACCTGATTTAAATGAATGATTGTTATTAAGATTTGCAGCTCGATAACAACCATTCATTTGAATACGGTTTTGGAGCAGGGAAACATCTGCTGGACCAGGGTTGAAAACTACTGGTTTTGAGACTTGACCTTTGTCATTTCATCAGTTTGCAACTTCTTGAGGGGGGTCCCCTAAAATGACAAAAACAGCTGATCGAACTATCATGTAACAAAAATGCTGCAAGTTTTATGTTGTTACCAGTCTAAAGTTCTTCTCTATTGAGGTGGGAGGTCATAATGACAACTATACCAATGAAAATGTACAAAAGTGTGGACTGTTTATTGAATTGCTAAACAAATTTCACATTTATGAATATATTTAAACACAACAAACTTACAATTCCAAAATACAAAAAGCTAGAAAACTGAAAACATACAAACGACAAGGCCTACTCCATTTTGATTTTATGTTTATTTTGAATGGCCTGTGCAATTATAGTAGCTGCGGGCCTTGGGATAGGCGCATAGCTGTACTGTATATATGAATGCGTTCATGATTTCCTAACCCAATTCCACTAGCTAGGAAAGCAACGACAGATTTAGATTATGCGGTTCAACGCTGTGCAAAGTGAATCGAAAGACAGGCTGGAAATGTGTCAGAAAACTCACCTGCAAGAATGGCTTTTCCAGGATGGGTGATTTTTCTCCCTCCGATTGAAGCGGCCGCCAGTGTCCTTCTGGCCGAGTACGACTGGTAGATCGGAGAAAAACGAGATGCAGCAACGACAGTTGGAGTACCAACATGCTGGGATGGATTGCAGGTAAGAGACTGGGAGTGGGGCGCAGGAACGGTGGAGCATTTTTGTCTTAGACCATTGCTCTCACACTGTCCGTCCGTTACCGAAAACGGTTTTAGTAGCGACGACATGAGTCACACTAGGTCTCAGATGCTGACAAATATATCAAATGTAGCTAGCTATAGCTACCTCAACCAAATCGTCCACAGACAGACAAATAAAGTCCAGCCAGTTAACCTCAACAACACAGACGAAACACTCCCGTTGTTACAGTGGATCTCGCCAGGGCTGAGCTTCTTGAATATTATAATCACCAGAAGGCTACAGACAACGCCATTGGCCTACACGGGTAATTATTCCATTATTCTGACCTATAAATATTCACGAGCTCTGGCGTCCAATGACGTGACTGTGTTGGTGATCTGGAGCCACTGTCATGTACATATTTGATTGGTCAAAGTCAAGCTAATAGTATGGTCGATAAGCTATATAAAAATTTGGTAGTGCTTTATGATATAATATATATTATTGATGAACGTGGTTTGGTTTTACCCTCCACAATCAAACACAAGCAGGTTGGCTGCATACGATTTTCTATCCTAACCAATGTGAAATATGAATAAATTACTGCTTTATGTACTTATAAATGGTTTGTGTGTTCCTTGTATTTTGCTTCTGTGCCAGAGAATGCCTTTACTTACAACACTGCTCTCACTCTGAACAGCCCCCCCCCCCCCCCTCTTGTCCCCTCTTGCCCCCACCCTCTACAAAGGAACTGGGTCACTGTCGATGGACCGCGAGGGAGAGAGGGAGAAGCAGCGTGCAGGGCTGACCCAAGCCTTTATGGGGCCTTAAGCATAATCGATTTGGGGGGCCCTCGGCGTCGCTTATCGTTGCCGATAACATAACATAACACATAAAACAGTAAATTCATTTGCTCTTGGGGGCCCTCTGGTAGCCACAGGGGCCCCTAAGCAGCCTCTTAGTTCGCTTATGCCTTGGGCCGCTGGGAACGTGAATGTGTGAACGCGCACATTTCTACGTGTAATATGTGTGTGTGTGTGCTTGTGTCACTGTCAAACTAGAGGAATGGCATGGCTAGAGCCTGAATGTTAAACATAGAGCATGCAGCAAGACACACACGTTACTATTAATACACTCACAAACGAGACACAGTAGAAGACACATGGAGCTCAGCCTGGGCAAACTACTGAGCTAACAATAACTCTGTCCAAGAGACAACAGAGCCCCTGCAGTTATGGGATATCCATTTAAAGTAGTTTTACAACAAC
>NC_140365.1:9790000-9827500 GCF_054491055.1 Hypomesus nipponensis
AGGAGGTCATGCTGTAGTCGGTGAGGGGGACCTGGGGCAAGAGCACCCTACCCAGCCTGTCAGTGTTGACCACCTGCTCCACGTGGAGCTGGACCTCCAGCCCTGGGCATCTCTCCACCAAGCCCTCCCACGAGCTGTCGCACACCACCTGGGCATAGGGAGGACGGGTGAACAGATAGATGATGAACAAAGACAGATAGAAAGAGAGAGAGATGGACGTTTTCACATTGTTCACAATGTCTTTTTCTTTCCTTCTCAGAATAAGCTTCAAGACCTCCAACCCTTCCTTCCGTCAGCCTCCCCACCTGTGAGTGAGCCTCGTTGACATGGCACCTCAGCCTCAGACTCTGCAAGATGCCCCTCTCCCTCCCCCATCCGTAACCTCGGCCCCGGCCGTTCTGCCCCAGTGCCTGGAGCAGCTCGTCGGAGAGGCAGGAGTAACTGAGGCCCAGGCTGCTTAGGCCTCTCAGGCTGTGCAGGGCCAGGGGAAGCCTGGGGTGGAGGTGCACAGGCAGGGGCCCTGAGAAGAAGTCATCCAGGTCCAGAGAGGAGATTCCGGGGCGTCCGCGCAGGTACTGGTGCTGCTGGGACTGTGACAGGGCAGAGAGCAGCTCCATTCCCTGGGGCAGAGAGAGGGACGAAAGAGGAAGTAAAAATAAATCATCAATGACCTGGGATTCCTAATTAGCTTCCATTGAATAAAAACATCTGCCCTTCAAAGTACTATTACTACTAGTATTTGTGTTTACATACCACCAAATACACATGACGTGGTATGTACTTTCCATGTGCGGATGTTAATCATTACCAGTAGAACTAGTAATAGCAGTAAATGTACACTTTTGTAACATGTACCTGTCGAAGCGAGGCACGGGCCCCCTTGAGGCTGATAGAGCCCAGCTGGGAGGCCCCTCTCCGGAAGAAGTGAGCTAGGCAACGGACCAGGGACCTCCGGACAGCCCGAGGCCAGCCTGTCCGGTCCAGCTCCAGCCCGGTCAGGGACAGGGACCGTAGCCGAGTGCCCGCCCTGGAGCGAGAGAACCATACACGAAAAGAGGAGTAAATCGACTAACTTATCATTCACAGACATTGTCTTCTCTCTCTACCCTGGACACACACAAACACTTCTTATCTGACCTGGTTAGCTCGTCCAGCAGCCCGCGAAGTGTGTACTGCAGTCGGCGGGCGACCATTGAGCTGTGAGGAGATGACACACACACCTCCAGCGTCTCCAGGTAGCCCCCGAGGTGGCGCGCGTAGGTGAGGGTGGTCAAGGGCTCCGACCGACGGAACCTGGTCAGGCGCCCGGAGAGATGGAAGCGTCGGAAACGCCAGAGGGAGGGGGAACGCATCACGGCGTGCCAGTTACGACACACCAAGTTGGCGCGCATGCGGTCCCGGTCGGGGAGCCACCAGAATAGCCGCCACAAACACACGGACGGCAGGAAGCCCCAGCCGTGGACCGCCATCTCCTCGTCTTCCTCATCGTCATCCTCATCGGTGCCGCCATTGTTGTCAGGTTCTTCCTCCTCCTCCTTCTCGTCCTCCTCCTCATGCTCTTCGTCCTCGTCGTCCTCCTCCTCGTCTTCCTCCTCTCTCTCCTCCTCTTCCTCCTCACCCCCACGCTCCTCGACCATCCCCACCCCCTCATCCTCATCCTCCTCCTCCTCATTGTCTTCACCGTTCTCTTCATCCTCGTCCTCCTCATTCTCATCATCCTCCTCTCTCTCCTCCTCCTCACCCCCACGCTCCTCGACCATCCCCTCATCCTCTTCCTCCTCACCCCCACGCTCCTCGACCATCCCCACCCCCTCATCCTCTTCATCGTCCTCATCGTTCTCCTCATTCTCATCGTCATCCTCTCTCTCCTCCTCCTCCTCCCCCTCCTCCTCCTCCCCCCCAGGCTCGTCTTCCACACCCACCCCTTCGTCCTCCTCCTCCTCGTCTACGTCATGATTGGCATCACCCTCAGGAACAAGCTCTTCATCCATCTTGCCCCTCTGAGCTGAGACTTGCTCAAATTCTGTCAAATGTGTTTTGTCAGGAACATAAAATGGATAGAAAATGGGTTTTGCTCGAACACCAACACAAAAGAGGTGGAATCCTTTGGTTCACTTCCAGTAAACAGTGTCTTCCCCAGTGCTCTCCCTGGTCCTGGGCAGCAGGTGCTGGGGTATTTTGACTGTGCTGGGGGGCTGGGCTGGGGCTAGAACATGAGGGAACTAGTCTTAGTGGAAGTTATGGTTAGAATCACAGAGGTGGGTCTACAGGATGAGAGGTTAAGTTAAGCTGACTGTGACATCAGTGCCATGGTGTGGGTGTGGCATTAGGGTGGGCAAGGAACCCACCAGGTCAAAGGGGAAGTCGCAAGGACACTGCTATGAATTTTGTTTCCATGTCATTCAGTGTTACTGAACCATGGTTACATCACAATCCAGCTGTGACATCACAAACACAGATGAGGTTTGATGATACATCATTTATTGACTTCACAGTGGTAATACAACACAGGATTTGCATAGTTCATGTATAATACAAGATCGAAAACATGTCTAGACATTCTAGAGTCCAAGATAACACAATTTATTATTAAAGCATATACTGTCGGGTAGAATTTCCTGAGTTTGTAGTAGACAGACAGTGAAAACAGATAGACACTGTAGATAGCTTGTCTTCTGGCAGATTCCGCCCTATTTATTCTCTGTGCTCTTCTCTCCATCAAACAGCAGACACTTAGCCTAGACAGAGACAGAAGCAGAGAAAGGTCCAGAGACAAAGAGGGTCAAAAACAGTGGCAGGGCTAGAGGCAGAGAGAGGCAGAGTAACCGGCATAAACAATATTTCATCATTATTTAGTGTTTGAAAAATACAAATATTATTCAATTCCATTACTCATGATCCAAAGTGGGCATGCGTGCGTGTGTTTGTGTGCGTACCTCGTGCCAGAGAAGTGTGTCAGGTGGTAAGCCTAGATGGCAGTGGGAGCAGGTGTGTGTCTGGTCAGGCAGCTCCTGGTCTCTCAGTTCCCAGCGTGGCCCCTCGCTGCCCCACAGAGGGAGAGGGGGCGCGCGAGAGGAGTAGGCCACACCAAAGTGAGGCCGGGGGTCAGTCTGGTACTTCACCATCTGGCCACCAGAGGGCGTCGGAAATCCAGGCTCTGACTCCTGCTGCCAAACAACACGGTGAAGAATGATTGGTTAGGAACAGCAGCGTGACAGGAAATGTGACGGGAAACATGACAGGAGTTTCAGTATGTCGTTATTTTGGTGAAATAACAACAAAATAGATGAGGTTTATGTTTGGGGTACCTGTGGTTCAGTTTTCTCCTCAGTGGGGCGAGACCTCAGGCAGTACCAACAGGGCTGAGCCGAGGGATCTACTGCTCACACACACACACACACACACACACACGCACACGCACGCTACAGCAACAGATTGATGGCTGTATTTACAGACGGATCAGTTCACCTGTCCGAGGTACTGACCCTGTACGGTTGAGGGCTGTGCTGTGCCCTGACTCTCTGTGGTGTCACCCTCAGGTGGTGAGGACAGGGACTGCGAGAGGCTCTCAATGTCATTCTCTGCTGGGGTCTCTGGTGGGGACGTTTCAAGTGGCGAGGTCTCCAGAGGTAGGATCTCTGCGTCGTCGTCACACACTCCCTGTTGTTCCAGACTGTCACACTCACCCCCCGGAGCAGTCTCAGTCTCAACCTCCTCTGACTGAGAGAGAGAGAGAGAGAGAGAGAGAGAGAGAGAGAGAGAGAGAGAGAGAGAGAGAGAGAGAGAGAGAGAGAGAGAGAGAGAGAGAGAGAGAGAGAGAGGGGGGGGGGGGGAGAGAGAGACACAGAGAGAGAGAGAGAGACAGAGAGAGAGGGAGAGAGAGAGACAGAGAGACAGAGAGAGAGAGAGAGAGAGAGAGAGAGAGAGCCAGAGAGAGAGAGAGAGCCAGAGAGAGAGTCAGAGAGAGAGCCAGAGAGAGAGAGAGAGATATTCAGAGGCCAGTTAAAGTGTGGATTGTGTCAACCCCAGCGCCAGGTGTTCAGGAGGAGAATGTAGGGTCTGACCTGACTGGGCTCAGCGGCCTCAGTCTGTGCTCTGGGGTCCGATTGCTCTGTTTGCTCCTCTACTTCTTCTGTTTCCTCTGTGTGAATATTAGCCTGGACTACGGTCTGGCCACTACACAGGATGACAGATCGGCAGGGCAATAACACACACACACACACACAATGCATCCTCCCCCTTTCCTCTCACACCCAGTAAGGAACTAATCCAAGAAACAGCCACCTCCCCACAAGGTTATCTATCTACAGCAGATTAGACAGAACCACTAAATAACCAATCACACTCAAGACGCAAGGCTCCGGACCAACATTATCGTCCAGGCTTCTCTTACCTCTCGTCTTCTTCCTCCCTCTCTCCCTCCATCCTGTCGCCTGCGTCTCCCTCCCAGGGTGCCTGTGTTATTGCCTTTTCTCCTCCTCTCTCTCTCTCTCTCTCTCTCTCTCTCTCTCTCTCTCTCTCTCTCTCTCTCTCGCTCTCTCTCTTTATCTTATGAGCGTTTCTCTTTTGTTTACCCTCAGTCTCTCTCCCTTCTTTTTGCCCCTCTCACTGTCCTCCCTCTCTCCCTGAGTACGAAACGGAAACTCCGGACATTTTAATATTTGATGTGTCTGAATGGCTCACAAGCAGCTTTGCTGTAAAGAGCAAGCGTATGAGGGCTCCAATGTCACCCGCGACCTGGCACACCCTGTCACCAGCAGAACAGGCCTCCCAGGGGAGCAGTGTGCAGCGCACAACAAACCGTCCTCTCCCTCTAGTCAGTGGTTGAATTCTCCGGCTGCAGTAGTAGGCCTATATGGAGTCAAAGAGATGACCTTTTGATCAATCAGTGGTTGAACGGTTTCCTGTAAGGGAAAAGGTCGCCCACCCGTGGACAACGGCACGAAGGACGCAGGTGAAATTTCATAGTGAGAGTGCACCTCGGGAAAAGGTGATCTCCTCTAACACGTACCAAATATGAAGTATCATGTCTGGTAAAACATCTGCATTCCAATTTTGGGGTTTCACAAGTGGTGTCGTGGTGTCTTGGTGGGCGGATAGACCACCCTGTCTAAACGCACACTCCGATGCGTAAAAGAGGGATCAAAAGCTAAGTTAGGTTAAAAAAAGATCTGTGACGAAAGAGTGCGCTAATGGTAGAACGACGTAAAGTTCAAAATTAAATTGCACATACTGAATCACTGGGAAATTACATTATTTGAACAAAGGTTGTTGGCTGGCTGTAATAAGATTGATGTTTCTCGCTGGCTTTACGGCACGTAATTTTCTCAAGAGGTAGCGTTATAGGCTATAATATCCCACGGAGATGCACCGTGTAACTGCGCAAAACGACACCTCTGGCTGGGACTGAGCTGTCTCTCTTGCTAAACAAGCTATACGACATGTTTATAGGGGACAAAACTTACAGTTTTACTGAAAAACTCGTAGCGTATAGGCTACCTTAAAACGAGCCCGATGAGTTTATTTTTACTGCAGTGTTATTGCAGAAATCAGCCACGAGATGGCGGCAGAGTATTTACAATAGGTCCTCCCAGTTGATTTATGTTTTTAATGAAACGAGCTACACACTGTGCAGTTCAACAATGATCCATCTTCGTCTGCTCACCAATCTAGCAGAACAGATGTCATTTATTTTGTCTTTGCTTATTAGAAGCAAATAAGTCATTTGTTGCCTTCACGTTAAAAGATCATTGGAGATTGCCCCAATGGGTCTTTTTAGCCTTCATGTCAGGTAGGTAGTCCACAGTTATTCTTGCAGTGGTCTGTTGCATGACAACAATCCCCTTTCTTCTCATGGAGGAAGAAGTGTTCACACGCTAACATCATTTCCATCGATGCCGTTCGTCCAAAACGATGTGAGATGATAAAACACCACAGCCACTGTCCACCTTCATCCTGTTTGTGTCCTCTTCTGCGTCTCTCTGACTTGTGTCCCACTGTTTATGTCATGCTCCTTTGATGAGTCATCCTTACTACTTGAATGCCGAGCTACGAGAGGTATCAGCAAATTAACTCCACTCACAGGTCAGAGCACATCTCTGTGGGTGTATTTGTGGGTGAAAAACGATACTTGCCGGGGTCATTTTGTGCGCTAAGGTGATGGTAGGTGTGTGTGTGTGTGTGTGTACGGCCAAGAGCATCATCAGTGTTTACCCATACTGTCTGACTCACTACAATTATCCGTCTGTCTTTATATCTCGATATCTCTGCGTCTGTCGCCAGCAGAAGGCTATTTATTGGAGTGTGTGTGTGTGGATGTGTGTGTGTGTGTGTGTTTGGGATCTACAGAGAGGAACAACGTCGAGGAACAATGCATGTCGAAATATATAGTGGTACAGTATGTTATGCGTGTGTGTGTTTGTGTGAGGGCCTTGCAGGTAAGGGGGGGGGGGGGCATTTAAGTGTGTGCGGCGTCTTTGTGTTTTGGGAGGGAGCGGGGACATAAGTGGAGATGACTCACCAGTCTTTTGTGACAGTGGTGCAGCAAGACTGCCTTTCACCCATTCCCACTCCCTCGGGGCTTGCATACAAAACCAGAAATGGAGAGAGAGGGAGGAAAGAAGGAGAGGCAGAGGAGGAGGCTCAGAGGAGAGGAGACGGGGAGAGGGCGAGAGAGCATTCGTGCGGAGCAAGGGACGAGAGGGGGAAAGAGGATGGAGAGAAAGAGGAGAGAGATGAACCGATCGCGCCGAGGGAGCAGAGAGGGAGAACCCCCCCCGAAACAAGACCACCTGTCTCCAACTGTTGGTGTTGTTAGTCGGTAAATGGAAAGGGGAGAGAGAGATTGAGAGAGGGAGGGAGGGAGGGAGAGAAAAACAGGCTGACTTGTGTGAAAGAAGGCTCCCGATGCCCACTTTTCTGTCATACGTGAAAATGTGATGTGACACCCTTTTTCTCACTTACACTGCCGACATCTGTCAATATAACCACGTGTATATGTAAATATATAAATACATACTGTGTGTGTGCGCGAGGAAAGTATCATGTCAAAGGCAATGACACAGGTGAAGCGACAGCTTTTGAATGGACCGGGTACAGACTGTGTAAAAAGGTGCACCACCAATGTACAGAGTGCTTTGACTGATGAGGATCCAACCGTGAGCCGGCGTGCCAGTCTTTGTCCCCCAGGCACTTTACTCCCCTGCTCTCAGATGGGTGTTTCATGAATAAGAAGATGTGGCAAACTCTGTCCATCACATCCCCCCCCCCCCCCTTCCCCTATTAGCTGATTGGTTGGTCTGTGCTGCCTGACAGAATCAATCAAGGCGTACTCTAACATGAGTCAATCATTATGTTCAATGCCAGAAGCCAAATTGCTATACAGCTGAAAGAGGTTGTCTGTGTACTGGTGTGTGTGTGTACTGGTGTGTGTGTGTGTGTGTGTGTGTGTGTGTGTGTGTGTGTGTGTGTGTGCGTGAGGTCCTCTTCAGTAAAGTGTATGGATGACTCATCCGCCAATCATGTGACTCATCAATCACTGCAGTTCCTGTCGCTCCCTTTCTTCCCCTCTTCCTAGTTCTCTCTCCATGTCTTTCTCTTTCTCCCCAAAACATGTCCCCTGTCCATTGTGCAGTTATTATTTCATTCTTTTCTAGCCTTCTTATTTTCTGCTCTCACCATGACTGTCCCAGAAGCTGCTGTCTCCTTCTCGTACTCCTGAACACGTACCGTGACCCATGACGACGATAAAATAGACAACTGCCTTAAAAAAAAAAATCGTTTTCTCAGAGAAAAGGTGAATTTGGTTCATTCTAGAAGAACCCTTCTTGTTTCCTGGTTGAACCCTTTTTTGTGTTCTCTTTTTAAAACCAGGTTGCTGGGCTCTAAAGTGTTATTGTGGAGTGTTCACAGACCTGGCTATAAGGGGAATGGAAATTTCTGGAAAGGTGAAGAAACAAAGCATGGCCAGACAGTACACCACAGCCACCATTACCTGTTCACTTGTGACTTGAGTTCCACCTCCTTTATGCTGCCATGTCTACTGCGGTGAGTCAAACTTTCTCCAAAAAGGCATAAAAAACTGAACTTTAATAAAATAGTTGCTTTTATTTTTTCCTCTTGAATAGCAAAACTAGTAATCATCATGCTGTTATTTACACATTGCACGGGCATATTTATTTCACACTGTACAGCTTACAATCCCAAAGTTGACATCGACAACAACACTCTCCATTTTACAAGACAGACGGCTTCACGGTGGACATCAGAGTCCTCGTCCTTTAAGTTTTCTTCTTTTTTTTAGGATCACAGTTTATTCAGAGAAACAACCGTCTGAATTTCTCTGGACCGAGTTTTTCTTTTTTTTTTCTCCAAAGATTTTTTTTGTTCTTTTTTTTAGATGCAAGTAGAAAAGACGTGCAGATTTAACTTTTTTCTTTTTTGAGCTCAATCTTTTCCCCCTCCTGTCCTTAGACAGCATCTCTTTTGTGTGGAAATAAATAAAACATTTACACTAAAGTGTTTGTTGGCCTCCTGATGCACATGTTTGATTAGTAGTGCTCGCTTACAGAAGCTGTTTATGGCAAAGACAGTGAGACTTCAAGTCATTTGGGGGGAAAAAAGGAAAGAGAATTCAGACGGAAGCGAAGAGTCGATGGGTGAAAAGCCGAACGTGCCAAGAGGGTTGTTGCATGAGTGAAACAGCAGTTTCTGTTACGGAAGGCTGAGAAAAATGCAGGACACCCGAATGGTCAACGGTGCCTGCAAGGTGGTACAAAGCTCTACGCATGAGTCATTTGCCAAACAGACAAGTGTCCACATCATAGCTCTCCACCCCACCCAATGAATGATTAATAGCCCTTTGCCCAACCTGTTGGAAGTTCTATCTTTTTTTCTTTTGTGCTTGTAGAGGCTGAGGCCAAAGGATCCGAATGTGCAAAGGAATGCCGTGACATAACAAATAAGGAAAGGGCCAAATATGTGCATGTACGTGTATGAGTGTGTATGTTTGTTGTAAGGCAATAGAAGTTTTGATCCTAACTTCCAGTGCGTTCGACTGAGAAGTAAGAGACTGCATTGAATATATTTGGCACCTTTTCAAATTACAAATATGTGCTGGTATACATATGACCTTGGTGATTGGCAGTTTGGGCTCCGTTCAAGCCAGCCCCACTGTTTACCTTGTGTTGGTAATGTCACTCATGATGCATTTTACAGTCAGAATCCTAGTACACAGTCTGATGTTCCATGACCAAATGAAAGAGACAAATATTGTATTCTGTAAACATGAGTTTCTTGTAATTGGCATATTGTTTTTCTTTCATTGACTGTGTGTTGGTGTAAATGGGAAATGTTTTTTTTTCTTCAAATTTTCTCCTTTTTCTTTTTAGAAAACCCCAACACTCTGAGACATGCAGGAGCATCAGAGGAGGACCTGAATGAAGACAGGCACACAGACCAGCGCTGCATGTTCTGGTTTAGAATGTAAACTGAGAGGTTGAATATGGCTACCTAGAGGAACCCCCTCTCCCTTCTGCTTGACTGAAACAAACAAATGTGGTCAAAAAGAACAACAAAAAAAGCGATCTATTCACCATTTTCTCTTTCCTTCCCATTCCATCCGTAAATCTCATTAAACACCTCTTGCCATTCTCTCTTTCCCTCAACTTTTGTGAATCCTTCCAACTGCCCCCCACCCCAGCACTCCCCATTGGTCACTCTTCCCCGCATGTTTTCTAGTACATTCTACGCTTCATGTAGATCCTCTCAATAAAGTTCTCCAGCTCTTCGTCGCTGTCCAGCTGGGGCTCCAGGCCATCCTCCTCGTAGTCGTCTCCCGGCGCTGGGGGGTAGTAGAAGGGGGGCTGCCTGCCCCTCCCGGAGGGGGAACGAGGTTTGGGGGGAGGCAGGGGCTGGTAGGTCCGTGGGTGGGGGAGGATGTAGTTAGAGATGTACGGGGTGGCAGGCAGGCGTGGAGGTGGCTGCTGCCTCCAGCCCTGCCCCCTCGCCTTAACCCCGGCACGGTGCCTGCGCCTGGGGGGCTGGAAGCCGTAGTCCTGGGGGACAAACAGCTGCTGGTCCCTGGGAAGGGAAGTCTTATCGTAGTAGCCGGAGGCTTTGGGGTAGGGAAAGTAGACTGGGTAGTAGGCTCGGTATGGCTTCTGGTAGTAGGGGTAGGAGGGGAAGGCCAGGAACTGTTTCTGGGGCTTGTACCAGTAGTCAACCTGCTTCTGGGGCTTGTACCAGTACTCCTGCTTATAGGACTTGGCTTTGTTTTTGTCCTTTTGCCACTTCCTGTTGGCTTTGTACGGGGCTTTCTTGGGGTTGCTGGAGGCTGTGTAGTGGTAGATTGGGGGTCTAGCCAGGGGAGGGGGCACCAGGGGGCGGAAGCGTGGCGCGACGGGCTTGCCGGGCGGTGGCAGCTCCTTCCTCTTCTTCTTCTTCTCCTCCACGTCGCTGATGATCTCCACCACGTCGTCGGCGGGCAGGTGCAGCTTGCTGCTGATCTCGATCAGCCTGTCGATCATCTGCTGGTCCAGGTCGCCGTCGTCATCGGTGGCCACCTCCTCGGAGCGCTTGTCCTCGGCCGCGTTGCCGTTGGCGTCCACGCTGGACTTGCGGCGCGGCTCCAGGTAGGGCGCCCCCTGCTGCTTCCTGCCCATGTACTGCAGCAGCATGTCCGAGGCGATGTCGGCCAAACGCTGCTCCTCCTCGCGGGCGCGCTCCGCCTCCTCCTGCTGCCTCAGCACCTCCTGTTTGTCGGCGCGGGCACGCGCCTCCTCCTCCGCGCGGGTGAGGCTCTCCGCCTCCTCCTCCACCTCCTCCACCTCCTCCTCGCCCTCGTTCTCAAAGTCGTCCATGAAGTTGCTGCCCTGGACCGGCCGGTTGCTCGCCTGCTCTTCCTGCCAGTGGAGTTTTTTGCCGGCTCGTGCCAGCTGGGTATTGTATGCCTTGTAGCCCTTCAGAGGAGGTAAGATCTCGTTGTCTTGAAGGCCCAGGTCAATGTTCTGGAAGTAGCCTCTCGTTTTGCGCTGGAGCGAGGACTCTGCTCCGTCAGATACGGTTCCGGATCTTTCCGCTCCTTCTCTTTCCTTCTCCTCCTCTTCCTCTCGTTCTCCACCGTCCTCGCTTCCGCCTCCGTCGCGGCCCGCCTCACCCTCCGTTGGGCCGCCTCTCTCCTCCTGAGACTTTTTCCTCTCCTCCTCCTCCTCCTCCACCTCCCACTCCCTTAACTCCTCCCCCTGGGTCGCTGCCTCTAAGGCTGCCCTTAGCCTCTCCATCCTCCTCTCCAACACACCACTCTCCTCCCCCAGCCCCCATCTCTCCTCCTCCACATTGCCTACTCTCCTTCCCTCTTGACTTCCCCTGGCTTCCAGGTGGGCTGGTTCCTGCCTTTGCCCTTCTGCACTGTCTCCCTCCTCTGGTCTGCCCGGTGTCTCTGCAGCCCCAGGGTGGTCCAGGGCCTCCAGAAGAACGGAGGCCAGCATCTGGGCAGGGTCCATGTCTGTTGGGGTGCCCTGGTCCTGCTCCAGGGGAACTGTGCTGAAGGGTCTGGGGAGGGTGAGCCCGGGGAGCGTGTGGAGGGGACTAAGGTTGTCCTCTTTGGGGTGTGTCCGGGTGAGACCCTCCATCCCCCCCTCCACCCTCTCCACTCCCACAGCAGCAGCTCCAGCCAGCTGTGGTGAGACAGTGAGCAGGACCAGTAGGGCGAGTCGGGCTGTGGAGGGGATGTGGCGACAGGTCATGACCATGCAGAACAGGCAGGAGGGACGGCCAGCACCTGAGGTGGAGAGAGAGAGAAACAGAGAGAGAAACAGAGAGAGACAGAGAGAGAGACAGAGAGAGACACAGAGAGAGAGAGAGAGAGAGAGAGAGAGAGAGACAGTGAGAGAGACAGAGAGAGAGAGATTTAATCTGTGTTCACGTTTAAACAATAAATTACAATATCATCTGTAGCTTGCAGAAACACCTATAGCCATATCCCTTAAAATTATAAATTACACATTTCGTGTCACTTACTTAGTGGTCACTTACAAAATACAATTGAGCCAGAGCATGCGTGAAATTACATTTGTATGAGATCCTAGAAGTGTCGCCTAACCCCGTGTGTATTAAAATAAAATATTGCCGATGATAGACGGATGGAGCTCGGCTCTTGAAAATAACGTTCATAGCCTACTGGTGGTTAAATGTGCAGTTAATCGACCTCCGCTTTTTTGACTAGCTGCCTCTCATTTTGACAGTTGAGCGGAATTTCTCATGGAGCTTTCTCTCTACAATCCTGCTACGGGGTGCTGCTACTGCTGATGACTATGACGGTAATTATCTGAAGACTAATTGGCCAACTGTATGAGAATAGAATGGGCATTCATTATATCAGACTGACAGTGCCATTTATTGGCGGCAACGCGCGCTAATCGGTTCATAACGCACCCTGTCTCCGTGCGCAATTCAATGCCATGGAGAACAAAACCGGATAAGATTGAGGTTTCGGTTGCATTTTTGATTGCATGTTGACCAAAGAACATACCAAGATGTGTCTGCCTTATCAAATTAAGTATAAATTGTGAACTACATGTTAATGAACTGATTAATGGGCTATGCTGACCCAAACCGAAACCCGGTCACACTATGCACAAACGCAAATTTAACCCGCATTGAAAATACATGTATTTTAACCGGCAGGTAGCAAGTGTTTTTTTTAGGCTGCTTGGTTTAAACGAATTCCTTTATTTCCGTTTCCAATTACCCATTCCGTTACCGGAAGATCAATCTGCATGTCCGTGAAACAAGTCATGTGGAAACCGGGAAGCCACGCTGATTCAACCCAACAGACCCGTGATAGATTTACTGTTGCAGCACACTTGCTTCCATTATAGCAAAGCGCAATGTGAGCAATGCGCAATGATCGAATTGTATCCTACCAGACTGTTTCGTGAGCGTGATGCATACTGTTCATTGAGGGCCATTGAAGCAATAGAGGTATGCAGACTTACGCTACGGTGATTTATTTCCTATTTGGTCTACTACGTGAATCAGAAATATTTTCAGGTAGCCTAATTGTGAATAGTTACATAGGCTATTAGACTACAACAGGTTTACTGGTTTAAGTTTACAAAAACTACTTCAAATAATAAATACCTACAATGTCATTAAATCGTATAGCTTTCTTCCTATATCTAAACAACAGTGGCACAAGGTTAACTTTTGTAAAAATATGTATATTTATATATATTGAAAAAATTCAATAAAAATAATATATCTATTGTACTTTGCAACCAAAGCAACACCCGCAACATTGAAATCCAGCTTATAACCTCCTATAATTAAAACAAGCATATGTGTAGCATAAGCTAGTGTCTGCTGTAGGCGATGTCAATTCGAGTAAGTCTCTACACTCAACCACACTAGTCCCAACATTCAAATCCAATATTCACAAATGCTCTGTTGACCATCTGGAAGGGGTTGAGAAAAAAACGTTTGAATTTGACCTACACACAATAGAATGTTGCAAGTTGAAAACTTTTTAAATTCCACACAAAATAGCATACCAAAGCCGACCACTATTAAGCATTCTTTTGGAAACCAAACCCGTAAATATGCCGATGGTCTTGGTCGCAGCCGCAAATACGACGGCACGCTTTCTGCACCTTAGTTTCTTAAACATGACACACAATAGAAGGACAGGATAATAAACACCTGTCCAAACCCGACCAATCACCCACAACTACACTGTTAAAGACGGAGCAACTACAAAAGTACTCACCTGGAGTCCCGCACGGGAAAAGTGCTGAAAATTCACGCTTCGGGTAGTCTCTTATCTTATCTCGTAATTAGGCTACACTCCAAGAGTGCTTTTCAAACTAGTCTTCTTGTGGTTCTTTACCATACACAACAATGACAGAGAAAAAAAAATGATTCTGACTGTTTTATTTCAGTGCAAAAAATGTTGTGATGTGTTTGTATGGCAGTTAATCACTTTTTTTTGGCACTGAGCGATTCAAATAGTGTTTTCAGCACCACGGCCAGCGCAACTTTCGTTTTTATACTCCCTCTCTACCATGTGATCCGCAGCAAGCATCGGCGTGCAGACGTCACATCCATTGATAAGAATGTTCGTGTGGAAATGGAACTCTGAGTCTACGCTGCCCGCTCTGATGAATGAACGGAAATGGCATGAATGAAATAGTACATTTCTTCAATGGGGAGAGGAAAATTGTAGCGGCGCAGCCATTTTCTGTCTCTGTCATTGATGGTGATGTCCCTCTGCACCCCCCACCCCTGCACCCCCCCCTGCACCCCATCCCCCCCCCCACACACACACCCTACCCGCCCCCTCCCCATAAACCGTCCCCCCCCCCACCCCCACCCACCCACCCCATGCAGTCTCCCAGAGATTTAGCCCTACCCGATAAGACAGACCGGTCACGTTGATCAGCCTTTCAATTTCGATTTATCGACGTTTCCCCCGTCCATCCTCTCATTTGCATCCTGCATGGTGACCCACAATCCTTCCCAGACCTCCCGCTCACATGGCCACTGTCAGGTGTTTTCGACGGGGCCCTGGTCCCGTGTGGAGGGGCCACGGGCGTGGCCGTGACACACCCGGTTTGGCTCGGCTGCTCTGATTCTACCTGATTACCGCTCTTTGTCTAATGTCGTCTTTGGCAGGTGTCCATCTGTCAGCTACGAATGCGGACGCTGATCACAGTAATCTATTAGATCACGTTACGCAACACAAACGCACGCACGCACGCACTCTCCCGGGATGAATGGATCTACGACGAAAGCTGTCTCCTTTATTTGTCCTACCCGTGGCCTTCTAGGATTTGAAACCAGCCATTCTTTGTCCCGGGCCCTATTGCATCAGCTACACACACATGTTGAGCACTGACCAGCAAACCAAGTCTCCCACCATAGGTTCGAATCCCACTGGAAGATTTTTTCCATTGAACTTCTTCAATGCTTCATCCAGATGAACAGCATGGCTAGTCTTGGTCACACAGTCAGACATTGTGCGGCGATGAACCAGCACTGAGTCAGACATGAGAGGAGTGAATCAGACGGGCCTCGTAAGCCATCAACGTATGGTTGCAACCAGCCAGCGCTGGAGATGAAAATAGGACAGGTCGAATGGCATCACGGCACGATCCACCGTTCAACCGGATCACACACCGTGACTGGCATGAAGCTTGTCTCCATCTTAAGAGGACTGGAACTGATGCCAGTCTAAGATTGTCCTGTTTTACATGGGATTACTTACAGATGGGGGCGGGAGGGGGGGGAATAGTGGTGTAGACGTCACTGTGAAGTGTCATTCCGAGGCCTCGGTAGATAACGTTCAGCTAATCAGGAGCAGATCTAAATGAGCATTCACAAGCCCCGCGTTTGCGCCTGGCGGAGCGACGTGCTTGCTGCGCTGATAATGTCATGTGGTTTTTTCGATTCTGTGCGGTGTGTGTGTGGGTGGGTGGGTGCAGGGTGCACAAGCGCGAGTGTGCGTTTGCCTCTGCGGCATGCGTGTGTGTGGGGAGAGAGGTGCATGCAGGCTTTTAAAGAATGCCCCGGGTAAGAGAAACCTATTCTCTCTGATGAGGGAAAGTTGTGCTGTTGATAGTATCAGTGATGTTCCGTGGCTTTGAGTTCCCACTGAAATGAGCGGCTGTGTCAGCTTGTTGATGTCAATGGGGCTCCTGTGTTTGCAGAGTGTGTCTCACATCAAATGAGTGGTAATTCTTTGTGAAAGCCAGAGGCTCTTTTTGACCCGTAGATTATTAGATGTGTGTGCTAGGGACTGCATACCGTTGACATATTTGTTCGTAAATTGTGCGTGTGTGTGAGTATGTGCGTGTGTGTGGAGATTGCGGAGAAGGCACGTGTGTGTACGCGTTTGTGTGTGTGTGGGGCGGGGATATATGTGTATGCATGTGGATGATGGATGTGTGTGTGTGTGGAGGAGGGGGATGTTTGAGTAGGTGTGTGTGTGCATGTCTCGGTGTGCGTGTGTGTGTGTTGGCATGCTCTGTGCTGCTGGCAGGCAAGCTGGTTGGAAAGGTAAGCAGCAAGCCTGAGGGGCAGATTCTGATATAACAGCTTGGCATTATCAACTGCCACTCAGCATGATCCCTCTCCTCCTACCCCTACCCTGTGTCCTCTGTGCCCTGGCGCCCACGCTCTGACTCACACTCCACGGCCTGCTCGGCCACTCACACAGATTAGCACCGGCACACCAGCCTTGTATTTAAAGATGCCACACAGGGAACTAACAAGCCAGACTGGGTCTTTTGGAAACTTTAGTCCCAGGCGGGAAAAGAAATGCGTTTGGGTCGAAGCGTCGACAAGCCGACTTGTTTTTTTTGTACGGTCCAGCCACCTTATTTTCCTTTGCGATGTTTTTTTCAGTGTGTGGATCAGTCATTAGTGTGTTATTGGTGAGACAAGCCATGTGGACAAATGGATATTCAATCCGAGCCGCTTTAAACAATCTGTGGTCCGACGAGTCGACTAATAGGATACTGTAACTACGTGCATTTGGACGGTTGCTGAACAACAGTTTTTGGACAACACTTTTTGGGGGCTTGTGGGCACCAAAAACAGAGCTAGAGATTTACATTGCGGCAAAGTTCTGTGACGCTACTTTTAGAGAACATGCACAAAGTAAAACACACATACATGCACACGCACATGTACTTTACAGACAAATGGTGGAAGGCCGAGGCTAGCGTCCACTCAAGGTTTTCTGTCCAGGGTACAGAGACAACCATCCGCGTATTCCCATGAAGAGGCCTACATAAGAATGAGGGGAACAGAGAGAAAGAGGCAGAGAGGCATTTTAGCAAAGAATTTTTTCTGCTGACATTATTGGCCACAATTATGATGATGCATGCTGAGATCTCTCCATAAGTGTTCTAATGCACCAACCCGCTGTAAAGTGGCCTGTACTGGGAGTGAAATAATGGCCCTTATGAATAACAGTAGCATATCCACCCACGTAAAAAGAAAAAAATACTTTTTTCTCCACCGAATGAGAGGAATTGTACCATAAAATCCCAACTCTAGCCTGTGTGCAGTCTTGGTAGCTTTGGTACAGTACTAACCTGGCAACTCAGAGCAGGGAGGAGAGTTGTAGACATTTTTGCTGTAATGGTTTTAACTTGGGGAATGGGAGTAGCTCCATACTGTTAAATGAAGAAATGACCATTGTGGCGTGACTATTTTTGAGCCCCCCCCCCTTTTCCTCCACCACAGCTGAACAAAAACACTGTTTGAAGCCAGAGCCTCAAAGACTGTCATCTGTTAACGTGAGAGCATTGGTGAAAAACGCATGCAGTTCTGAGCACAAAATGGGCCTTTTGTTTTTCATTTAGCCAACTGTACACACAGGACCAAGCCATCTCTCCATTCATCGGTTCATTCATAAAAACGAGGTGAACAGAAGAGGAGGGGCTTCTGTGACTACTTGTGTGATTTCTGGAGCACCAGCTGTGATTTGTCATAGTGTGATACATAAATGGGATTGGTCCTCTACAGAGCACTAGCTGAGCTGTCAGAAATGATTGGTTGGGATTGAACCTGCAAGCCAGGGATGAAACTTGCTGGACGTGAAATGACTGCGTCGGCCTAAATGTCTGCCCATCATTGCAGGTTTGTCAGTGGCTTTAAATTTTTTTATTTTCGAGAATGTATTTACCCTTTGAGCATTAGCCATGAAATGTGCACAGGAACCTGTGAGAAACAGGCGGCGTCAGAGACGGATGGTGCTGTAGGCGTAAGGCAGGGAGCGAATTTGGAGTTGATGAGGCGATTCATATCAGTGAGCGCGGCATCAGTTCCCGCCATCAATCTCCCCTCAGTCTCCCTGCGCACCAGCGAACACACAGCCAGTGTAGGCCCCTTTATATCAAACACACACGCACACACACACGGACCCACAGCAACACACACATAATAAAATCCCATAGGACCAATATGGAATTAAGTGAATAGTTTAGTGGCCTGCATTGGTGGTAAAACGTGGCAAAGAGAAAATTGAGGCATAATCACGTGATCAGCAATTAGAGTGGGTATGGTAGTCCCTTACTAGGCCATAAGAAATGCATCGCTGCTGTGGTGGGGAAATGTTCTTGAATCAAACGGCCTCCGGTGAGAGAACCGTTGGACCGGGTGGCAGGTAAGTGATCTCGCGCAGTGAACCTGGCAAACGATTTTATCAGCTGTTTCTCCCTGCTCGTGTCCGGCGACGAGAGAGGGCGCTGTTACGTCACGGTTCCGCTTAGATGGTCGCGGTGATTTCATGGTGCCGTGTACTGTATCAGGTGACCTGACATTCGATCGATAAACAATTAAAATAGGGGCATAAAGCGGAGCGGGGTTTTTCACATGCACCGACATAAAGCAGCATTTATTTATTTTTTATTTGAGGTTCGTGTACAGGCCTACCTGAGTTGGGGGCGTGGGGCCGCGGTAGACTTCGAAAGTAGACATTATTTTCAATGTTGAATGTAGATAAACTATCCGTTAGATTTCTGTTTATTAGAAATCAATATTTTGTTAATTAATTTGAACAATCTTAGTTAACACTCAAAATAGCGCGACCTCCAGAGAAAATATTTATGAATGAACACATGGCTAAAACCAATTGCAAGTGACATAATCACATGCGACGTAGCCTACCAATAGTCGATTTTGTTATTGTTGGTCTCTCGGTCCATCTGTCTCTCTCTCTCTCTCTCTCTCTCTCTCTCTCTCTCTCTCTCTCTCTCTCTCTCTCTCTCTCTCTCACGCACACACACACACACATACGCACGCACGCACGCACGCACGCACTACAGATGTATGCTGTATGTGGCAGAAAAGACATACGGAAGGAGAGACGAGTCCTCCAAAACTCCTTGTAGAAATGAAAACTGTTATCGGTTATCAGCGCGCCACCCGACTAGAAGGGAAGTAATTTGAAAGCCGTTTGAAACGCGGTAATTTGCCGGTGTGACTCATCGCAGACACCCACAGCGACAAAACCTCTGATCCTCCGTTGGAGGAAGGGACAATGTGTGTGTATGTGTGTGTATGTGTGTACGTGCGTGCGCGTGTGTGTTCGTGCACGAGTAGGCTAAGCTGCAGGTGTTTGAGGAAGAGAGGGAAAGATAAGTCAGAGGATGTAGCTTCCGTTGTGCAGAGAAAACACGTTTGTAAAATTACTTGCACGTTCCCCTGAAACGCTGCAGGGAAGGTTTTTAACGCTTTATACCACCTCACCCCCACCCCACCCCATCTCTCTCACATTCTCTTTCCAAACATCTGTTTCATTGAAGGGAGTACATTCGTCGATGAGAATTTATATCATTTACCAGTAGCCTGTGGCCAGCCATAATACGAAATGAGTCATCGGGATTTAATTCAAAATATAACACACACATAGGCCTATGGATTTGTGTGAGAATCCCAGTCATCCCGTTCATAAAATCATTATACTATTATTAATGTAGTCGTTAGATCCATTATATTTAAGAAGCTTAAAGAAAAAGACATTTATAACAAACACACACAGACATGCACTCAAACAGTCCTGCACTTTATATTTAACAAGTATCTCTTAGTGGCTCAAACTGAAGAAAAACAAGCAAATATGTAGAATGAGAGGGAGGAGGGAGAAGGTCAAAGTTTGTCATCGCCCCTGTAGGACTGCAGGGCATTTCATTTAGCCTAAGCATTGTGGGAAGACTTGAACCTCCAACCTCCAGGCCACACTGAGACTGCAACCAGCCATTGGTTTTGCCACCCATCCCCTGTCCACCAGCCCCACCCACCCCCACTCTCAGAGAACTGAAAACCATCTTATCTGGCAACCGGAGGTTGGGGGCATCTGGAACGGGAGATTAACTCTCCTCATCACTCCAGTGTGTGGATTCAGCAGTAAACACACACTCTCTCAAGCCACATTCACCGTTTCCTCTCCGTCAGGTCCTATGAGGAAACCAACCACGGCTGGCTCCCTCCTCTTCCATGTAATGGCTGGCCAGGCAATTTAGCCACCGTGTCTCTCGCAACCCTCGTTCAACATTGTCGCGTTGACGCGACGACAACAAAGAATACCCCCCCCCCCCCTAATTGGGGCCCCTACAAACAAGACAATAGCATGACAGCAAACAGTTTTTCCTCTGCTGAACAGGACGGGAGGAAGGGAAACACTGGTTGAGAGCAGGGCAGTGTGGAGAAAGAGTGAGACAGAGAGAGAGAGAGAGAGAGAGAGAGGGGGGGGGGGGGTCAGGTAGGAAGGCTAGATTGTATGTAAGCCAGGGACTGGTTCTGGAAGTTTTCATAAGGTTTGTGTTCCAATACACAGTTGTATTCAATGTACAGTTCCAATGCTGTGTCTACCTGCAATGGTTTTAAATACACGTATGTACAAACAGACTGACACATTAGATGAAAAATGAACATCTCTGTCCGTGGCAATACTATTGTATAGCTTGATCTAATTTCCCATACCTATCCATATAAACTGTTTTTCCTGTACTGTACATATTTGTAGGTCTTTTGCCAATGTTGTTTTTTTATTCTGCCTAAGTCTATTGACCCCTGGTTGTGTTCATTGTGGCCCATGGGGGTTCAGCTAATGACGAGGCTCGAGCTCAGTGAGCTAGCACTAGTCTTCAGTTACAGAATGTTCACAACCTTTCTTTCATCCAGCCAGTCAACCTTTTGATGTGGGATCATGTTCTTTGTTTGTTATACGGCATGTGTGCTAGCCCCGTAGCACCGTGTCCTTTGAGCTGATTGTAAGTCAGAGCACGGCGGGCAGTGTATTGCGGCGTCCACAGGTCTTCGGTGGATTCAGAAGAATTTAATGGACCAGTTGAGGTTTGAACATGTAAATGAATGTCACGAATCCTCTTTGGTCGGCGTCGCTCTCGCGCCTCTCTTTCATTCCCGCTCGTCGCCCTGCTTATCTCAGCCGCTCACTTTCTCTGTGAACCCCCTCACCCCCTCCCCTCCCCCACCACAACTCAACTCAACCCGCCCCCCACCCCCACCCCCCCCAACCCCCACCCCCTCCCTCCCCACCCACCCACCCACCCCGCCTGCCCGCCCACCCGCCCCCACCCACAGCCTCCTCCATCTTTCTTGCTCCCTCGCGAGGGCGCGTTCACAAGCGCGCACGCTCGGTCACGGTCCCCTCTCAGTCTTCGCTTCCTTTTTTAAAAATCTTTTTGACTCTCCCCCTCGCCCCCGTTCGCCCTCCCTCTCTCCCCCGTTCTCTCTCCTCTCGCAAAGCTCTCTGTGTTGTAAATGTTTCTATTTTCATGAATGAATTTGGTGATCGGATGATAATGAGTTGCCAAAGCTGGGGGATGATAGAGAACACACACAAAGGCTGCCGTTATCAACCGTGTGTGTACAGTATGCGTGTGTGTTTATGCGTGTGCGTTTGTGTGAGCAAGGGAGACAGCTCGAGAGAGAAATTGAGAGTTTTGGAGGGGATGGAGCGATAGCGAGACAAAGCAGAAAGGGTTTTGAATTGAAATGGATGGTTTGGCATTGTTGAAGCAACAAAAACATGGTGTGCTTGAGATGATTATATATCTGTTCGGTCATTCTTGGGGTCCTACGGCCTTTGATAGCAATCACAAAACTAAACAAAAGCCACAGTGGTCATTTATGTGAGTGTTTGTGGTTGTGGTTGTGTGTGTGTATGTGTGTGTGTATGTTTGTGTGTGTGTGTGTGTGTGTGTATTTTGGTCACTGACTCATTAGTGTTATTAGTGCACAAATGTGCCAGCGTTTTGACCATAATTACAATAGGCAAGTAATGACTAATCTACACACCCTTTAGACTGACTCACCATAAATAAACAGCCATGACATATTTCGTGATTAAGGACTCGTAGTGTTTATTGTTTACATTATGATATTTGTAGATCCTTAAATATGAACAGGATTGCAATGAAACGTGAGAACATGGATCATTTGTCCTGTTGGGGGGGGGGGGGGCTATTATGAAAACTCATTTTTGCATCAAAACAATCAGCATTATAATGCACTGTACTGCACTTATTTATTGGGTGCATTTTAGATAGCCAACGGGATTGCAGCATTTAAATATACAAAACAAAAAGGAGTCGAAAGACTGAAAATATAAAAACTCTGATTTAATGCATTCAAGTGAAGTAGAACATGTAACACTAGCGCCTTAACATCAGTCTTCGGATGAAAGGTATGTTAGAACATGTATTATTATTATTATTAAAATACATAATGTGTTAAACGCACTGGGACGTGTTTCAGTTCCCTAAAGATGTAACCTTCCCTGCCTCCCGCTTAGAAAAACAGCACGTGAGGATAAGATTGAAGTGTGAAAGATGCACAAATTAGCTTTCACCTATCCAATCCTACTGGAACAGCAATGATCTGTAAGGAGGGGGACAATGTGGTTTTCGGGCGGGGTTGAGGTGCTATGCTGTAGCTACCGACCCGTCTGGAAGACCTGAGCATTACTGAAACAATACTGGTTGGCCTCCCATTCAGAGAAAGAGAGAGAGAGAGAGAGAGAGAGAGAGAGAGAAAGAGAGAGAGAGAGAGAAAGAGAGAGAGAGAGAGAGAGAAAGAGAGAGAGAGAAAAAGAGAGAGAGAGGGAGAGCAGCAGACCCAGACAACTCACAGCTCAGAGCCAGCTGACAGTTGATAACCGAGGGAGTGACTCATTTGAGATAATTTCAGGTTAATGTGGAGTTTCTCACTGGCTGACGTACACTGTCTGTCAAGCCACTGGCCGCATATCAGAGGGTCTGCTCCTGCGATGAGGTCATCCTGCATCCAGCCAATCACAGTTAGCTCTGTTGAGTGTGTGGTTGGGCTACAGGGCAGAGAATGGTTATTTCATGCTAATTGCATAAAAATAGCGTGACATGTATATCATTTGATGCACGTGTAGAACCCCAAAACGATTTTTTACGTGTATTTCCATCTATTTGAAAGCAGCTTGTGGATTCATGGCCGAAGGTATGATATTCTATATCCACAGCCTGCATTGTTTTCAAGGTAAAAGCACCAGGGGAGAGGCAGGAGGGAGGATATCTTCCCGAGCTCCTCTTCAAAACAACACGTCAACTGTGATCTAAATCAGAGCGCCGCAGTGAAATGGCTGCTGGGTAGGCGGCCTGGCGCCCAGACCACAGACACAGCTGCACCCTTCTCCGTCCCATTACGTCTGTCTGCCAGGACGCGCCGCGCTCCGCCCCTGGATCGGCTCCTTCGTCCGCTGTCTCGTGCCCAACCCCCCCCCCCCCCTCCCCAAAGCCCACTTTCCGATTACTCCCATGGCGATACGTTTGACTCCTTGTGATGTCTCGTGATTTGGAGATAATTAAGTCAAAGAAAGAAAAAAAATGGCACGATCGGCCTCGGAGGGTTTGTGAACGGCGGCAAATCTAATTACGCACCTTGATCAAGCGGAACATTCTCTCTTTGCCGTTCACCTTGAGGCGGACGCGTCAGCGTTAAGGCCACTCCGGGGCCAGCCGTGGTTTTAAGCTTGGTGAAGAGTTTAGACGGATGGTTTGGGGATTACACGCCTCCGCTGTGGAGTGACCTTGTCTCCGGTCTTGGCCGTATGTGTGTGTGTGCGTGTGGAGCGCCCAGCATTTTCTGTGTATAACCTTGGCCGTTGGAGAACACAGAGTCTGGGAGAGAAGTTGGGGGGCATTGTGTCACCAGACCACCACTGTGACAGACGCCCACTTCCCCCCTCCCTCACCCGTTCCCCCACCCATCCCCTATCACACACACATTCTCTCTCTCCCTCTCTATCACTCTCAATCACACACACACACGCAATTAGAGTCAACAAGGAATTACAGAGATTCAGAACAGACGAGTCAGAGAGAGAGAGAGAGCGCAAGTTCAAAGAAACAGAGAGTCAGAGCGGAGTCAGAGAGGGTAAAGAGCCAGGGAGAGGGGTGGCAGAGTCAGAGGAGTCCGAGAACCCAGCGAGGAGGGCGCGGAGTGTGTGGGTCAGGTCAACGCCTCGGCCCCCGACGGGGCCCCCAGTCCTGTGCCCAGCCCAGAGAGGGGGGATATTTCATTTCCATCCCTCTCATCCTCGGTGATAGGAGTGGGAAGAGAGAGCACATTAAATTTATGACTCATATAATTGTGTGTGCCTCTCTGCCCCACCAACGCCCTGTTAGGAGAGCTACATCTGCTGCAGTAGGAGGGAGGGAAAAAAAGCCAATTTCGTGCTTTACTTGGTGTGGTTATCCAATTAGTTACACAAAACATGTGGCTAGGCGAAGGTATGCCAGCATGCTCGGTTCCTGATAGCGGCTGTGTCACTGCAGAATGAGAGAGAGAGAAAGGTGCTCCACCAAACTGTGGCAAAAGCTGCCGGATAAAATAGTACAGTTTGAGTGAAATTGTTTATTTTTTCCAGCAAGTTCTTCAGTGTAGGGGTGACATTATTTAATAGGATCTGTCAGGGGGTGGTAGGTATAGTAGCTTCTACAGGCAGTGGGGTACGACGGACCATCGCAAAGGCGGTACAAAGTATTGTTTCATTTGCTGTGCCCAGCGGAACTGCAATCGGTTAGCGTGTCCTGTTCCTCATAAACATACATGTGGTACTGTAAACCGCTTTGTAGAGGGTGTTTATTTCTCCCCTGTCTACATGAAAAGAGTTTGCCTTGAGTTCTGTAGTGGTTGGTTTGGGTGTGTGTTTGTTTGGTAATGCTGTGTGTGCCTTTTGGCAGTCAGGGAGAGTGCTCGGTGCTGAAGAGCTAAGAGAGATTAGTATGAGTCAGATAATGACTCAGGAGGCCGGGTGGCAAATGTCTCAAATTGTGGTCACCTCTCTCTTGCACCCACTATCTCTCTCTCTCTCTCTCTCTCTCTCTCTCTCTCTCTCTCTCTCTCTCTCTTTCTCGCTCTCTCTCTCTCTCTGCAACCCTGCTCTGCTCTTTCTACAGGTGTAGAAAGGTTCGCTGTGCAGACAGAGAGGGATGAAGATTGAGCCTGGGGGGGAGGGTTCGATGGAGAGAGGGACAGACCGATTTGGAGAGATAACAGAGCGAGTGCATCCGAATCGAGCAGGGAGGAAGGAGGGATGGGAGGATGGATGGATGGATGGGAGGGAGGACTTAACAGAAGGGAAGGAGGAGGAGGGGGGGGGGGCAACAGCCACGAGGAGAGGGGGTAGTGTGGAAGGAGTAGGATGGAGGAATGCTTAGTGAGAGGCGGAGAGGGTTACAGAGCGGGTAGAGGTGGATGGAGGGAGGGATGAAGAGATAGAGGGAGGGGTGGTGATCCTCGGGGTCTGATGACTCATGGCTGTGCTGAGCCTTGTGTGCGTCACTGGCGCGGGCTGGAGGAGGAGATAGTGGAGAGGTCTACGCATTTAATTACAGCCTGCCAATTTAGACACACTGTACACACACACACACACACACAGGCACACACACGGGCACACTCATTGAACACACACACACTCACATCACACATCACAAACATCACAAGTACCCACTAAGGTTTGACAACACTCACAGATCTCGCACCATTTCTGCCCTCACGCATGCTCACAGTAAACAGTATGCTAGCATGTCAACAAAAGTCAGAAAAACAAACAAGTTCCTTGCTGACTTGGATGTAGCAAAACAAATGAGTTTTCTCTGACAAATCTGTTAGCATTGTCAACCGGTTAGGATTATTGCCACTAATCCTGCTGTCACTCCTTGGGGCTGCGTGTCTCAACCTCACCCTAACCCGAACCACTTCATTGTTTCAGAAGACTTCATAATCCGCCTTGAAAAGGAACGAGGAGCGAGAACGCAACGTTCCCAGCGAGCTCAATTTACTGAAATGAATCGTCTAATCGTATACCTGCGCGACGTCAATACAAAACCGCCCTGACTCATTTCACCGGCACATGAGACACAACACAAACATTGTCCAAGTTCCACGACATGATGTCGTGTCAGGTGTGTCGGTGTGCATGTGTACCCATGAGGCCTCCTGTTGAACGGCCACGTGTTTCTTTATTTGTAGCTGACTCATGCTGTCACAGACAGGCTTTGAGGCAGGAAAACGTAATCAAACCAAAAATACCAAACTCCTCCCAGCCCCTGGCTGCACTAGGACGCGGATGTGACAGGAATGTGGAGGCAGGAGACAGACGAGGCCAGACTTCCCGAGGGAAAACAAGGTGCTGTCTCGCGCAGAACGCATTTCACCACAGGAGTGTGGCGCCTCGCATCGTGTGGAACAACTTGTGTCCTCAAGACAGCGACGTGACGGACTTCTCGCGCGAAATGAACGCGCTTTACTTTTCCCGTTTGGATGCAGGAAACTGTCACCTCCAATAATTGTTACATTTACGAACTGCAGAAGCATCCCTTCAGTATGGTTATTGATATTTATGATGATGGAGCTATTTGTTTTTGTATTTTATTGTATTGCTTTGTTATATTGTATTTTGTTGTATTTTATTATTGTAATTATATTGTTTTGTTTCGTCTGATAGTCAATAGTTGTCCTCAGTCAAAAACACTTTCAACATAAACTAAATTGAGTCAAGACATATTTAAGGAACATTTGCCAAGTGAAGCAGAGATGAAAGTAAGGACTGCTGGGCTTGAGAGGAAAGTTACTGCTCACATGGGCTGTCCGTCAGAACAGAGGAGAGTTACTGCTCACATGGGCTGTCCGTCAGAACAGAGGAGAGTTACTGCTCACATGGGCTGTCCGTCAGAACAGAGGAGAGTTACTGCTCACATGGGCTGTCCGTCAGAACAGAGGAGAGTTACTGCTCACATGGGCTGTCCGTCAGAACAGAGGAGAGTTACTGCTCACATGGGCTGTCCGTCAGAACAGAGGAGAGTTACTGCTCACATGGGCTGTCCGTCAGAACAGAGGAGAGTTACTGCTCACATGGGCTGTCCGTCAGAACAGAGGAGAGTTACTGCTCACATGGGCTGTCCGTCAGAACAGAGGAGAGTTACTGCTCACATGGGCTGTCCGTCAGAACAGAGGAGAGTTACTGCTCACATGGGCTGTCCGTCAGAACAGAGGAGAGTTACTGCTCACATGGGCTGTCCGTCAGAACAGAGGAGAGTTACTGCTCACATGGGCTGTCCGTCAGAACAGAGGAGAGTTACTGCTCACATGGGCTGTCCGTCAGAACAGAGGAGAGTTACTGCTCACATGGGCTGTCCGTCAGAACAGAGGAGAGTTACTGCTCACAAAAGTTTTTGTTGATAATGAGCTAAATGCTAACAATTGATTTGTAAATCCATATGAAGGATCAATAAATCACTAATGATAATTACAGCAATAACAGTTCCATTCACAGGGAACTGTTTATAACCCAATAGTTGATAGTTAATTACCAACAGTACAAATGGTTGATTGCACATAGCAGTACCGGTGGTTTTCCATAACAGACATAACAGACAAAAATGTCTAATTCCTAAATAATAATAAAAAGCACACAGAACCCTTAAAATAATATAACTTGATTTAAGGATGTAAAATACTATAACATATTCAGAATATTATTATTTTAAATTACCGAAATGGAGTAAGATAGCTCAGTAGTTAATTAACGATTAACTGTAATAGTTAACTGGTTTCCCAATAATAGTTAACTGTCTGGCATATGAAAGATGAAGGTTTTAAACAGCTTGTTAGTATTACTGCAATAAAAACTGTCATCATGATGCACATATGGTCGGTACAACATTACAAGTCACAACAACATGGAAGTTGTCCCTTGACTGTTAAAAAATCACTGAAGGGCTTTGGCTAACTCCACACCAGTAGTGGTGTGCTTCAGGGAACTTATATAAAGTATATTTAGGCGATTAGGGGAAGGCTTAGGGGGTGGTTTCCTTCATTCACAAATTCGTTATTCCATCTGTAAGCCCTAGTTCTAAACCATTTACAGAAGCCTGTACGTAATCCTTCTCTTCTTCGCTCCCTTCTTTTTCTTTTTCTTCACTTTCATGCTCTCTCTCTCTCTCTCTCTCTCTCTCTCTCTCTCTCTCTATCTCTCTCTCTCTCTCCCTCTCCCCCAGACATACATTGCCCCCCTTGCGTGTCAATTATGCCCTAAGAGGCTGCAAGCCTCACTCTCACACAAAGGCAGCAATCAGTGGCACACTCCCTTCCTGTCTCTCGTTCTCTCGTTCTCTCTCTACCTCGCTCCCCCTCTTCCGCAAAGCACAAGGAGAGGGTAATTTTCCCAAACAACAAAGTCAGGAAGAAAACAGCACAGAGGAGGACAGAAGAGACAGAGAAAAAAAGCAAGAGTAATAGGAAAAGAGAGAGAGGGAGGGAGAGAAAGAGAGAGAGAGAGAGATAGAAAGAGAGAGAGATAGAAAGAGAGAGAGAGACAAATGGGTAGAGAGGAAAAACCGTGCCTGCTGAGCTCATGATTGGCCTGGTAACAGAACACAAGAGAGACAAATCTGACAACATGGCCCTCGCCACCCATTCTATGAAACACAGGCTCCACACCATCATCATCCACCAGACCCAGGCAAGCGTCGTCCTCTCCCCTGGCATGGGCATCACACCGCCCCCTCCCAAATTACGACACAGGCTAAGCACAATCCCCTCCCCCACAGACGAGCAACGACACAGACTCCCAGAAGGCGCAATCAACAAAGCAAAGCTACTCATCCAATCATGTGCAGTTCAAAATCGACAACACATTTTTTGGGGGGAATAATTGCTACTCGCTCACACGCGTACAGATATTTCCGTTGAAATAATATTTACGTTCGTCACGTTCGTATTTGCGCATAGCGATGGTCCATTCTACAGGTTCATATTGTCATTCTCGAGGGCTGGACCTCCACAGTGTTGTGACCCTACAGCCTACGAGCACGCCTGAGGTTTGGAATCTCAGCTGTCTTTTCACAGCTTTTAACATCCATCTAATATACTGCTAATGCCAGGGGTCCAGGGACACTCAGATCCTCAGAGGCCCCCTAACAGCCTCTTTAACGCCTGAGTACACAAGTTAAGGATGAATGCACACACCCCCCCCCCCCCCCACACACACACACACACAGGACACCACGCAGGCAGGCAAACACACACATACACACACCAGGCCTTTATATCACACTAACCAGGCTAATGTTGTGCTCTATAGGGCACCTGGGACCACTAGGCCAGGGCTCTGAGGGACTAAGAGTCTCTGGGGTAATTAGAATATTAAAACAAATGTGTGAGGACAGCTGTGTGTGTGTGTGTGTGTGTGTGTGTCTATGTGTGTGTGCAACAGAGAGATAGAGAGAGTGCGTGTGTGAGAGGAAGATAATGGATAGTCATTTTGTGTCAAGACCATTGACAAAACTCTAGAGTGTATACAATACCTCAGCTCAGTGTTAGAATATGAAGGTCTACATACACGGTCACAGTTGCATTGGGATGCAGGCTCACGACACTAACAACATCTATTCAAAACATCCACAATACTGTAGACGTTACAGTAGCTGGCTGATATCCCATATCACCAGTGTTGATGTTAAAGACCTGTTAAAGCGCTGTTGATATGAGTGAAGGGAGCGAATGTGATGCAAAAGGCTACGGAGATTGAGAAAAAGATTGAGTACGTGTCAGTTAGGAATGAGAATGAGAGAGAGAGGTGGCAGCTGGGAAAATGGATGGCTGATTGATGTGGGGTTGACTCTGAGTGAAAGAGAGGGTAAAGGATAAAGAAAGGAAATGGCCGTTGCAAATTGAGCCTCAGCTTTTTCATTGTTCCCTCGTTTTGCTTCGTGGACCTTCGCCTCTCTCTCTCTCTTTCTCTCTCTCTCTTCCATTTATTTCTCTCCTACCTCTCTGGTCTGGTCAGGCAAGGCTGGTCTGAGCAAGACTAGGAAGGGCTGGTCAGTTCTGGTCAGGTCTAATCTAGTCGTCCAGGGCTGGTCTGAGCTGGGTCTGGGTTGAGCTGAGCTGGGCTGAGTTGAGCTGGCCTGGTTGGGTCAGGTATGGTCTGTGCTGAGACTGGGGAGGGCTGGGCTAGGCTGGGCTACGCAGGACCATGGGAAGGGATTCATCGTTCTACAGAGAAATGTCTGCAATACGCAAAAATCTGTCTTCTCCTGTGTAGATACAAAATATGAACCTGCACTTAGAGAAAGAGTGTGAAGAGACAGAGACAGAGAGTGTGTGAGAAAGAGGGAGAGAGACTTTGGGAGTCAGATGAAGAGAGACAGAGGGGTTCATGAAACTCACATGTACGTATACAGAAATATAAAACGAGAGCCGGAACATTAAACTGGTCATCTGCAGTGCAGTGAGATGAGTCACCTGTAGGCGTTCACACACACACACACACACACACACACACACACACACACACACACACAGCAAGCAGGCACATACACATACAGTACATCAAAATTGCCCTTGATTACAATATAATGTTGACTCGCAAAGATTAATATTAATGATGTTTCGTATGGTAGTGAGAGGTGAGTCTTCAACATCCAGAACAGGCATTGCTTGACTAACAGTGTGGGTGTTTAGTTTAATTAATTTGTCTCAATTTTGTATACGTTTTAGCCCTACTGTACATTGTGGTTCATCTCTTAAGAATCCTATCCCTATTTAGGACGTTTGAATGTTTATGAAGACATGCAAAAGACGAACAGGAGAAATAAAACATAATACAAAATCATTGTTAAGTCAAGGACAATCAAACGGACAAAAATAAAGCAACATGCACATTGTACCTTGTGCTTTTTGCAAATGTACAGAACAAACCATGCTCTTTATCACAAATCATCCAGTACATAGCTGTATGAAGTTGATACAAAAAGGAGGATGAATATTATAGTTACAGTCCTAAATGACAAATGCAAATGTTTTGGTGATGCTATAGCATGTGAAATATATACAAAGGTTTCTGTTTCTGAACACATGTTTACATTGCAGTGTGTGTGTGTGGTTGGTTTCTGTACTCTCTGTGAAGATCCACTTTGAAGGCAAGATATGTGGAGGATGAAGGTTTACCAGTTAAAAGGATTAACAGAGGCAGGGAAATTAAAATTATCGTCCTAAACAAATACTCTCTCTCTCCCTCTCTCTCTCTCTCTCCCCCCCCCCTCTCCCTCTCTCTCTCTCACACACAAACACACACACACATACAAGCACAAACCACAAACTACCGTGTGTGGGAAGCATGATTTAACACATCAAATGTGCAAATTCAATGAGCACAAACAGGGGACACACGAGCAGCCTGCCGTATCCGTCCACAGGCGGTACACAGGGAAATGTCAAACAGAGGGACGGACAGAGAACAGTCGGAACAGAAAAAGGTCACAATGAAGGAGAAAATGAGATTGCGCATCAACTACATTAGCATCACTGTCATCGCCAAATGACCAACACCTCCCCCTCTCCCTCTCCCACATACACATGTGCACTGGCACATAAACACATGCAAAGGCTGTATGTTTTGTCCATTTCAAAAGTGATTTGGTGTACCGTAAGGTTCTCCATGCATTACTTCATAACATGAGTTACTTTTTCCATGTTTTGTCTGACCCTAGCCTTGTGTTTTTTTGTGTCCCCTCATCAGTGTAATTGACTGGAAAAGAAGTGAGGTCAGGGAAGATGAGGAAGTACAAATAAACCAACCAGAAGCTTCTAAAGCCTGCCTGTTTTAGTGCAATATCGCAGACAGTTTGTGAATATAACATAAACACAAAACACAAGTGATAACAAGACAAACGTATTTTAAAGTAATATCTGTCTCGTGTGTGCACGACAAAACAAGGGTAAGGGCTAGGGTTTGAAGACTGAAAAAATGTTAGCATCCAAAGGGATACCTGTAGCAATGATACGCTTTGTCATGTAAGAAGAAGGGACTTTGCAATTTGACCTAATCATGGTTTGGAAAACAGTTGAAGAGACGGCCATAAACGCCCTTTAGGTATTTGAAAGGTCCATGATGTGTGACAGAGCAACATATCAGTTTGGCTAGTGAACCGCAACTATAATTTATTAATCGATTAGAAATGGCCCATCTATATACCTACTTATAGAGCATACTTTAAATGTATTTTAATATTGTATTGATATGTATATTTTTATACACTACTTGTGTAGTGCCAATTTCTGTCAAATCTTTTAGAAAAATGTTCAGATAAATTATGTTCTACCTTAAGTCAGGGCACAGTCATTTTAGATTTTACTGTTTATCGACCTGTTCATGATAAGTTATTACTGTAAGGAAAAAATGTGTACTGCAGAGAATTCGCCTTACAATATTATGATTTTATCTGAAAATTATATTTCACTTTTTATTATATTTCCCATGCTTTCTTAAGAGGTTTCTGGATGTTTCTTTCAGCTATGTCTTGTCAGAAGTTTCCAGAAATGGTGGGGAGATGGAAGGAGATGAGGGGAAGGAAAATGACAAACGGGGAGAGAAGAATAGAGAAGTAAGGATGATGGAATGGAGGGACGGAGATGGGAAGAAAGAGATGGAGACAGACATGGAGAGGAAGAGATTGGCTGGACAGAGGAAGTGATGGAGTAAATGATAAAATAGTGTAAGACTGGGACCTTCATTCATTTTAATGCTCTTAGTATTTGACTCATACCATACTCCCACTCCCACCATTCTCTCTCTCTCTCTCTCTCTCTCTCTCTCTCTCTCTCTCTCTCTCTCTCTCTCTCTCTCTCTCTCTCTCTCTCACTCACACACACACACCCCTTTTCAAGCCTCATCACCCCCACCCAGCATCACGCCCTGCATGCTTATTCTCTCTCCCTCCTCTCTTACTCACACTGTTCCTCCTCTCTGTCACATTTCTCTCTCCGTCCCTCGCCTCCAGCACTCTCTCTCTCTCCCCCTCTCTCTGAATGAGAAAGAGGTTCATTACTCTAAGAAACTGTTTGAGGGTGCATCTCTTCATTCACTTGCTTTTTTCCTCCTGTGATCAAAGCTGACTGTGTAACAACCCCACACGAAATTACCTCTATTTGTTTTAATATTATTCATTTCAAACAGGGTCCGTGGTTTCTACAAGAAAGAGGGACAGATAGTCGGAAGGAGAGTGATAGACACAAAACTGAAATGACCTGGGATCTGTATTTGGTGTTGTCAGTGATGACAAAGCCACCTTCCAAGTTGCTGGAGTCTGTCTCCTTGAAACTCTCGTCCATATCTCTGAAACATTGCTCAAATCCTTCATGTGCCTGAAAGGTGACTTGATGGGGTCGACACACAGTAGATTCACAATATTGCCACTTGATGGACCTCCAACTCCAAGGTGGACGGTAAGTGGAAGGGAGTTACATTTCCATTCAGTCATTTAGCAGACGCTCTTATCCAAAGTGACTTACAGTAAGTACAGGGACATTCCCCCGAGGCAAGTAGGGTGAAGTGCCTTGCCCGAGGACACAACGTCATTTTTCATAGCCGGGATTCGAACCGGCAACCTTTTGATTACCAGCCCTATTCCCTAACCGCTCAGCCACCTGACTCCCTTTCGTTTGGATTTTGGTCAGACCTTACTGAGTGAGAAAAAAAGTGTCAAAAGTGTTTTACTGTCATTTTTCTTGAGGTTGTATCCCTATGTGTGGCAAAATAGTCAGCCCTTTATAATCCGGTCCTTTTCTTTCCAAATCCCATTGTAATACAGTAATGTGTCAGAACACCGTGGAGTAGATGTCAGTTTTAAAGCCATTATGCTTTAAACCTCAGTGAAATTATTATGTTGAGATGTTGGTGTTTTTTGGCAAGCAGCCTTTGTAATAATGTATTTTTATTTTCTGAAAACTACCTCTCCTCAAAAAAGGAAAGAAAAAAAAATGAAAGCAGTAACATGGATTCATTTACAGTTGTTCTCAATTGCTAAGACACATTTGTTGAATGTATATTATGTTTTCTCCAAACTACTACATACACTGTTTGGCCAAACCCTTGACTTTAGACTCACAATCAAACACTGTAGTCAAAACCATATTATCTGTCATAGAAACCAAACTTTCCATTCAAAATACACACAAAGCCCTCAAATAAATTCAACTTTCTGAATGCTCTTTACACACTGCTGGGAGGAATTGAAAACACTATTTTAAAAAGATTTTAATGAACCATTGACTATAACATGTCCCTGAATTTTAGATATGTTCCACCCCATGAGTTTGACATGATGTAAATCATAAAACTCACAAATACTGCATTTGTCCTTACCTCATGAGTTTGACATGATGTAAATCATAAAACTCACAAATACTACAATTGTCCTTCTTACAGGCTGTTTATTTTCTACTCACTGGAATTGCATTTTGAGCTCTTGTTACTGTAGTGGTCCCAGTATACAAATAGTACTACTGTTACAATGTTATAGTTTAAACATACTGTATATCGTAAATCCCATGTCAAACTATTTTTGAGAATGATAAACTTATCACTATAAACTTTGGACAAATACGTCTGCTAAATTGATAAAAGGTAATTAAAATGTAATACAACATGCTATCATCTTTAGAGGAACATTTTTAAGATGATTTGAAAAAGATGAGGGTTGCTCATAAACAGGTAACCCTGTTTTATTCAGTAAAATATTTCAAAAGAATGACTGCCATGTAGAAAACAGGGCTTTTTTTTGTACCCTAAGATGTTCCTTGAAATGATCATGTTTGAGGAAATTACGTGACTACTGAAGAGATCAGAAAATGTCCCCACCGTGCATCCATTCTCAACAATGACTCATGGGAAGAACGTGTTTTGACTACGTTTAGGTCGTAGTCTAGTTTTCACACGGCTTAATCTATGCTTTCCAAACACAAGCGCAAGGTAGATTACATTCAAATCAAACCACAGACTTTCTTTCACACTGATTGGAAGTAGCTACAATACAAGAGAAAGTTGCACATCTACCCAGACAGAAACATAATATGCGCAGGTTCAGAGACAGCCAGAGTAAGGGGAAGGTGGAAGGAAGGTAGTGTCCCCATGGGAACAAGGTGGTCCCACCTCTGTTCATGGTTGCTCTCCTGACGCACGTAGCTGTTTGTCAGCGTCTCGCACACGCACCCGCACATGCATGCGCGAGGGCTGGAGTTTGCTTCCCTCACAGATGTTGCATCGGTCCAACTCTCAAGCATCGGCGCCAACTCGCACTCTCACTCCAAGGTCGCCAGGTGCGTGTGCTTCATCGGTTGGGCCAGCTGCTGCACTGGGGTGGCGGGAGCTCAAGAGGTGGAAGGAAAAAGGATTTGGCAGCTCCCCAAGGTCAGGTAGTGAGCACCGTTGTGAGAGCAGTGCTGGAAGCTGGACGGCGAGAGACCAAACGACAACCCCTTCACACGTCGGACAACTTTCCCACAGGCGCCAATTATAAAACTTCAAATGTGCACGCCCACACAAATGTGCGCACTCACGCTCGCTCGCTCAACCCCCCTCCCCCCCCCCCCACACACACACACCAGACACACACACGCTCCCACCCACCAACTCACTCCCACATTCACTGACAAAAACAGACATACCCACGCACCCAACCTCCCCCCTCACCTCCCGTCCCCTTGAGACACCCACACACACACACACATACATACATACACACACACAGCATTAAAAGCGTGTGTTTTGCTAGTCCCGGTCTGGTCAGTGAGTCACCTGTGAGTGCCCGGAGTTATGTACCTCCTGCCATTTACCCCACAGGACAAGTGGCCACATCAAGGACACTTTGCAGCGTTGTCATCTGAGATACCACCACTCTGCTATGTACGTTGTCTTTGGAGTGAATCACAACATGGACAAGTTCTTTGGAAGTTTCTTGGAAGGTCAAGTCCTGTGCACGGTACAGAGGAAACCGTTGAGTTGCTTTTAGATTTAATAGGTGGTTTGATATTCCAGCTCTAATTTCTCTGCTCAATATTTGAGTCATATTTTTTAAAGATAAAAGAAAGAAAAAAAAAGATTTGTATTGTATTTTAGCCCTTCAGTTCCCTAACCTTACCAGCATATCGCAAATTGAGTCTCTTATGATTTTAATATTCTACCCTCCTTCATCCAAAAATAACCTCTTTCACAAAAGAACAGTTTGAATCCTGTTTTTGATTGAACGATAATGATAATAACTGTGTTTTTCCATATGAGAAGACTGTCATAGGCTTGCGTGTCGTGTCCAAACAGTGTGGTGTCGTCACTGCTTCAAGCAACACATGAGTCACATCGGATTATCAGGTTCCTCTCAGAATCTCAAACCCAGAGTCTGTCTCCATCGCTCTCTGTCTCTGTGGCTCTCACTGGCAGTGAAAACGGTCTGTCAACTCACTCATTTTGGTCTAATTCTTTTTACCTAACATCATTTTTACTTTATATAATTGAAAAGGGTATTTTAATAAACAAATACTGCATGACATTTTTGCCTGAAAATGGTCAAATCTTTTGTATGTTTTGGCTTTGATTCAGATAGAAAAATGAAAGTCGAGGGGGTATGTGAGGGATGAGGGTGGTAACCTTAAAGATATCACCCACGCACACACACACACACAAACATGCACACCCCCCCCCCCCCCCCAGATAGCCCGGTGTATCCAGTCATGTGTCTCATGTGTGATCATCCGTGACGTAAGCGCGGCGAGTGAGAAGATGAGGGCGCCACGGGAAGCTACTTATTATTGTTATCATCATCACCATCATCATTATCAGAGCCGGCAGATGCTGAGAGTCCCGTCGTACAGCGGTCTGCGTCACCGTTCTGACCAGAATGCTGCCCCCCCCCCTCCCCCAACACCACCACCAGCAAACTACCCAACACCACTCGCTGCAACGCACCCAACCAAACAAAAGAGGTAAAAAAAACAAAACAACAACCTCTGTTTGAATCCCCCACCCTGGCACTATTTCGATCTCAGCCACCCCTCTCATCCATCCTCTCGTCCAGAGCCCGCCCCTCCCCTTCGTCCAATCCCTCCTTGCGGTCGTTCGCTCGCCTTTTTCCGTCTGGTCTCTCTATTTTTTGGGGGGTTGTCTCCTTGTTCCTCCTCATCGTACCGTTGTCTCCCGCCATCGCTTTGTCGCTGAAATCACGGAATATCGCAGACTATGATGCGGTACCGCCTCGCTCTAACCCCCGCCTCCCCCCCTCCCCCCACTCCCCCCCCCCCCACCGTCCGCCATTATCTACCCCTAGCAGCCGACCTCTCCATCTCTCTCTCTCTCTCTCTCTCTCTCTCTCTCTCTCTCTCTCTCTCTCTCTCACACAAACGCGCACCCCTACCAAAAATCCCCCCCCCCCCCTCCCTCCACTCCACCATGTACCCACCCCAACCCAGACGCCCCCCCGCGCTAATCCCTGTCACGCCACCACCACCGTCATCGGTCCTTATCTCGCTCCACCAAATCTGCGATGACTCAAAAAACAATTTTCCTCTTATTTGTCATTTTACTGCTCCCCCCCCTCCCCAACCCTCCCATCCAGGCCCCCCCTGCAACACCGACACCCACCCACCCAACCCACCCACCCACCC
>NC_140365.1:9832500-9945000 GCF_054491055.1 Hypomesus nipponensis
GCTAAACTGTCATTAAAACTTTAAAGCGGTGCTGTCGTGTGTGTCGTTCATTATGAATCATTTGACAGGTGAACGTGTGAGTGTGTGTGTTGATAGCATTAGCGTTAGCATTATGGGACTATGTGTACTGTAATACACAGCAGGGTCTGAAGGTGTAGGCCAACGCCCAAGACTGCTCAACGTGCTGACCAGCTGGGAGGGGCACTCAGAAATCTGCAAGTTTCAAACACTACAGTTCAAACACTTCATGCCATTTAATTACATAGCAATCAACGTGTACCTATAATGTTTTTACTAGAGGTATTGCTATGGGGATACAAGGTAGTTAATGTCACGTTAATGCAGGGCTCTCAAGTATTATCAAATGTTTGATTAAAAATAATAATTAATACTTAAAATGAATACTTAAATAGCTGTCCCCTTTTGAAAGTACAGGTACTGGTGATGTTTCTGATTGGCTGGTTCATTTTACTCTGTAACTATCAACACGGCAGAAAACTTCTCTCCTTATGCCTTTGCCTCGTCCATTAATTGTATATAAAACGGGAAAAGTTATCCCTTAGTTCTCAACGTGAGAAAAACGAGGTGTTGCATGAGAAATGGTTGAAATGCGTGTCTCACGACAAATGTGTGAGACTTGAGAGCCCTGATTAATGTAAAGTGTCACCTCACATAGTCTATTGATCATTTGCCACACATTAGAGGCAACTGTAGAGTGTTAATGACTCACAGTTTTGGAAAATTCCAGGGTCATAGTGGGAAGCGTCCTAAAAAAGGCAACTACACTTTACAACTAATACATTTAATCACTGTCAGCATGTTCAATCTTCTGGATATCACGGTCTGGCTACACGTCATCACATAAAGTAACCTGCAGTTTGTTAGTCCTGTCAGTGTAGCTAGCTTGTTGGTTAGCCTCTCATTTTGCTAATCCCATGATATCACAAAATGATGCCATTGTGGATTGATTTCTAAAACGAGGACCCGGAAATTATCTTTTTCTGTGTAAAAAAATTAAAAAATAAAAAATCTTAGAAAGTTAGCGATTAAGGGCCCTTTTCTGTGATCTCTCCTGAGTTTGACCTCTTGTTATCTATTGCTCCTGACGCAGCACGTACACAGTGTGTTTTCCGTTCTCACAGATTATTCTGTTATCTGCAAGGCCCATATGATTCATGTTCTACTGAAGACATCGTTTATATGGCAAGCATTAAAACTTCTGTTACCCGAGGAGATCCTTTAGAGAACGCTAGAAAACGTTTGTCTTTCTATCTCTTTTTGGGGGTATTTTTACATCTCAGACTGGAACAGGCAATGCTGTACATCAATTATGGATATTTAAGCATGGAACCTGTGAACGTCACAGGAAGCTGGGACCATCCAAGTGTGTGTCCCAGCCAGCAGTTCTAACATTTCCAGTCTCACCAGTTTGCTGTTCTTGCGTGCCAGTATGACCAGTCGATGGGGCTGAGTCATCCAGATGTGGTAGCGATAGGGCAGGTAGTCGTTCCCCCAGTAGATGTCATCAGAAATGGACATGACTTCCTGGTAATCCTCCGGCCTGGCCAGCCAGAAGGTCAAGCCTTGACTCTTCCCTATGCACTCTGCTTCTTCCCCAGCCCTGCCACCACTCTGCCCATCCATAACTCTGGAAGGAAAAGGGTCACAGAGAAAGAGAGAGAAAAGAAAGACAGAGAGAAATACAAAGACTGAATAACTCTTTAACACAAAAATATTATTCTACTGCTCTGCATTGTGGGAAAAAAAGGGAAATATGAAACTAAAGTCTGACCGCATTGCTCACTAAAGACTATATAAAAACTTCTGAAACACGTCTGAACATGACAGAATGCGATAATGGAGAATGTTTAGGAGTACTTAGTTTCAACTTGCAATGCAAACTTTCACTTACCTAGAAAGAAAGACGATGAAAATGCCGGAACATTCACAAACGCTGAATTTTCAGTGACCAAACACTTCTCAGTTTGTGTTCTTTTCTCTTTCCAATGAATTCAGACTTTGTTGCTCTGTGGCAGAGTCATGTGTCTAGGGATACCGGATGAGATCCAGGTTTTACACCCTCCCTCTCTAGACCCTCATTTTTGCCATGCGAACACACACACGCACACTCTCCCTCTTGATATTGGTTAAAGCACAGTCCAGCCCAGGGAACTGTGAGAAAATGTAACTCAGGAAAACTGTGGGCTGTGGGAAAACTTCCTAATAATTTTTATGCTTACTTGTGGGGGAGGTGCACTGGATTTCTTTCACACACACCCTTCATCTCCTAATGACACACACATGCTACATTTTTATGTATTCTCATGTGTTTGTGCCCCCTCTAGGGGTAAGCATATGGCACTGTCACCCACAGTGTAGCAGACAAAGGAACTTTCATGGTTACCTTGAAAAAGAAATTTCACATAGTGCAGTACTGATTGTAAGTTATATCATTAGTACTTATTACAGTATTGTTTTTGATTTTTTTATATACTGACAAACTATTTGGCCATTTTGTAGTAGATTATTATTATTTTTTTATTGCATTTTTCATAACTACCAAGGATATTTTCTCATTACAACAATAACAGTCAGGATGGATTACAGTACATTTTTATTGGAATATTGCATAACCGATCTAATTGAGATGTTGTAGTGATTACTTATTCATAAGCTAAAATATTTCATTTCATTGATCGCTCATTGCTACAATATTCAAGTTCAGCATCAGAAAAATGATAATGCATGATAAATAAAAATATACTGTAACTACAAATTTTGGAACTCTAATTAAACTCTAATTAATGAAATTAAATGTTTCAGTAATAATAAATAGGTTTTGGAAAAAATAATAAATATTAAGGTATTTACAATCAAGTAATAGGAAGATTTTGAAACAAAACTACATGAACCTTGAAAAAACTAACCATAACGGAATCCACTCCACTTCTGCCAACTTCCAACAATTGCTGCTGGTGTTCTACCAGCAGTGTTTCTTTTTGTACTCTCTTTGAAGGTCTAACGTACTCCTTACATGAATGTCTTGTTGCCGTGGTCACACTGTGGTGGGCAGCAATCAGTTCTGCAAGCGATGATGTGTCAATGACCCCCAGCTGGTGCAGCATCTGGCAAAAATGTTCATGCGTTCTACATGCACAAGTTTCTCTCTCTGACATATTTGGCCTTGCCTTCCAAAAAGGCTGCATTGTGCAGAACTATGTCTGTGATGCCATGGCTTCTAAATGCCTGTCCCTTTCAATGGATATTTGGATTTGCAGTTAATAACTGAACAGACATCATTGCTGTGCAAACCTTCTTACAATGGTCTCCATCCTCTTACTCTGGCTGTTCATTGATGAAGTGGGTCTCCTTACCACGCCAGCTCTTTGTTTAACTGGAAATGGACCTGGACAGTGTTCATCCTCTGTTGAAGTATTTCAGTCTTGTTTTCTACATCTACATTTCTCAACATCTCTTAAGTTGCTCCTTTGTTTTACAGGAGAGTGCATTTGTCTTTTGGTTGAATTGATGTTGACGCAAAAGTTGGGGATGGAACAATTTTGCCTTTTGATGGCGAATTTCTAAATTACGTTTTTCTTATTTACCCATTTGAGGGTCTTGTTTTTAATCATACATAGCAGGCATAGAGAGGGAACTCTTAGACTATGATGTTGGCTGCAAGGGGTTTGCTTGCCAATGTTTATACTGAACACCCCAACAATGGTGGCCAGATAATGGACAGAAAAAATGTCCATGCTGTGCATTATACGTCAGGTCAGATTATATTCTGAAAGCAGTTTGAGGTCAGTAGGTCAAATGACCAAGGAGCTATTGAATTCAAAAATGTGAAAAATGTAAAATTGTATGAGATGAAAATGGACAATCAAAAGGGTGTGCAGTGCAATACTTGAGGCTAGTCAGTGTATATTCTGCAAGTAATTTAAGGTCAGTAGGTTGCAAGACTGGAGAGTTATTGACATTTCAATAAATGAAATGGACCAGAAATGAAAACATTTCAAAAGCATGCGAGTTGACAATGAACAAACAAAAGGGTGTTGTATGCATACTCAGTGGAAATTCTGAACAATATTTGAAGTAATTAGGCCACAATTTAAATACAAATGTCAAAAATGATTGTACAATAGTGTGAGAATTGACAATCAAAAGACTGTGCACTATTTGGGGCTCGTTTGAGGTCCGTAGTTCACATGACCAAGGGGCTAATGAAATTCGAAAATTATGTAAAATTGCATGACAAAATTTACAAACAAAAGTGTGCTACATAGAAGCCTTATTTTCAAAGTAGTTTGAAGGTCACAGAACCATGAAGCTGATGAAATTCAAAACATTAAAAACACAAGGCAGTATTAATTTAGTTGTTTATTCTACGCGAACTAAGCAATAGGTCTATTTTTTTCGACCTGGCTCCACAAAACAAAACGATGGCCAGACATAAAATGATCTCATTTGTGCCGAAAAAAGGTTTGGAGACATCCTTTTTCGTTTATAGTCGATTTAAAAAAAAACTATTATTTCTTCTAATGTAAAGTAATAAATGTGTTTCGATCCGTTATTTGTGTCTGTGTAATAGGTCTGCATGGGAACATGTTTTATTTCAACCTTGCTTATGAGTGGAGGCTGTAAAACACCCAGGCCGTTAAAGCTATAGCCTACTCATGTTTGATGATACACATTGCATTACTATTACATATTGTTATTTATGTTACTTTCACGTACAAATAGGCTAACAATTAGTCTTTCTCGCTGGTTTCACCCTGCAGGGTTGTGTGAATCAGAGAATACCGGTTTACAAATAGCCACTGTAAAAGTGCTACTTTGATGTAATGGATAATATGGTGTTATTGTAGTGTTTTAGACACAATTGAATAGTCTATGTAATGGTCATAAAATAATTGTCCAGCATCCTAAATACTATGGTAGAATTGAGTAGTGTCTGATTCAACCCCGGCAATGCGGACGTCATAAGAGGGCGTCACCACCGGTGAAAAACATGGCAGCGCACATGAAAGTCATGCTACTCGCTTATGGTAAATTAATGTAATTTCATTACAATTTTTTTTCTCGTGTAATCTGCGGTTTGTGTACCCGATTTTGAAAATAGACCACAAGAAATCTTAACATATACGTCGTGGACATAGATTGCTTCAAGCAGCCCAAGTAATTTACATTTCTTGGCTACAAAACTAGCTTGCTAGCATTAGCCTTTCTGACAGCCTTGCCATGGAATCTGAGCAACAACAGCTACGGAATGTAAGTTAACCTCTTAACGCCTATTATATAGGCAATGATTAGCAAGTTTCTGAACAGCCATGTTTCTATAAACGTTGTTATTTCTAATCAACCACTGACTGTCTCCGTAGCTTCGGGACTTTCTCATGGTCTACAACCGCATGACAGAGATTTGTTTCCAGCGATGCTCCAGCAATTTCAACTACAGGAGCCTCACTATGGACGAGGTATGTCATAAATGGAATAAGTAGCTTCCCCGTCGTGGTTTTCCATTCAAGTAGTCAACTGACAAGCCATTTGAAATGCTTCCCCACATCGTCACTGTTGTTCGGTGAGCTTTGGCTTGTCTAGCAGTCTGATAATTGGTTTTAATCATACGATGTTGATGAATTTATGGAATGAATCCTATTAACGATCCAATATGGGTGGCTAAATATCATAATGTGGTCCTTTAGGAGCGCTGTGCGGACAACTGTGCAGGAAAGCTGATCCGCTCCAACCACCGCTTGATGGGCACTTACGTTCAGCTGATGCCCAAAATGGTGCAGCGCCGCATGGAGGAGATGGAGAGCAAGGCTGCGGAGGCAGCCAGGTCAGTGGAAGCAGCCGGGGCCTCAGAGGAGGCTGGGGCTGGTGCTCTTCCAGGGGGGTCTGCTGTAGCGGAATCTCCACTTCCCTTAGTACCAGCAGAAACACCCCAGATGATCTCCTCAGCGTTGAGTGGAGCAGGAGATTTTACAGGCCTCCAGACCACTCCAACAGGACTTTCAGCTGATGTCCCTGTCATGCAGAGCCCAGGCCCTGCCCTAGGTGACACCCTAGGGACAGCAGAGGTACCGGCGATGTCCAGCCCGGTCCTAAACCCAGCGTGGTTAGAGTCCCCTGCTGATCTTGTGCCTACATCCTCTGTTTCAATTGCTGCTCCTCCCATGCAAGATGGCAAAATGGCCATCGCTATGCCCGCCATCACCCCAGCAGCAGCAACTCTCCCCTCAGTATCCGAAGCTGTGAGCGGAACTGCTTTTACCGTAGTCCCACCTTTAGAATCTCATTCTATTGTAAGTGGGCTCACAACTACAAATGTAGGTGTGTCGGCCCCTATTGTGCCAGGAAACTCTTCACTGGTAAAATCAGTTCCACCTACGATGACACCGGCAGCAACAGGGATACCAGTAGAGGTTACATCAGTCTCTAGTTCTGGGCTGTGTGATATCCCACATGCTCCAGCAGCCCCAGGGGTTCCTGCTGTATCTGCCCCAGTAATGGCACCCAACCTGGGCATGCCCGAAGTGGTCATGTCTGCTCCGGTCCTGGCTCCTTCCGGAGCCCCTTCACAGATGGTTAGCATCCCAGTCACCAGCAGTAGCGACGTGTCCATCTCCCCCAGTATAGAATCATCCACTTTGACCAAACAGGACTCTCCGCCCCCTTCTTGAGTGAATGAGCAGATTAGTTTTAATTAGTATGGTAAGTAAGCGTGGAACTGGTTAAAAAAGGGTATCAGGCCTGGTCAATTTGTTTCAGCTGTTACCCCAACTTATAAACCTTTTTTAAGATGGAGCAACTGTCCATTAATTACTATAATGAGGAGATGAGAAATACCATGTTCATGTCTATGCCATGTTATTGTACACAGTATAGCCATGTACAGTGTTGGATGACCAGAATTTTTTTTTCAAATAAAAATAAAATATTATTCTGTGGAATTCCTGTGTCTGGTTTTCATGTGTGTTTCAGTCCTGTAGGAATGAGTGCAGTCTTAACAGCGGTCCTTGTGATCAAGTTAAAACAGAGCCAAGACATCCATCTTGTTAATGGTGCAGTCAAACTTACTTTACCTACTAGATATTCCTGTTGACACAAGAATGCTGGTTACTGAATACATCAAGGGATTGGTCTGGTGCAAGAGGATGAATGTATTTAGTGAACACTTAAATAAAGGTGTCATATAATCCCATTAGCATTTACATCAATCATGGATTAAGTTTTAAATTGGTGTATGTGGGCAAATGTTAAGCCATGCTTGTGAAAAGGGCATGAAAATGCGATTTGTAGCCTAGATATACGAACAGGACTAATTTCAGAATCTGAGGCAAAGTAGGGACTCTTTCGTTCCACAAGAGGGGGCAAATGTCTAGCAATACTCATCGTGACAGAATTACATCAAGCAAAGATGTTGAATGGGGCGTGGGCACCGGGAGCGGGCACAACAAACTGTACCAAATGAAAAGGGACTTAACGGGAGCCGCTTTCTTGCATCGAGCAGGTAAGACCGCAAGACTAATGATCATACCGTCCAATTCGTGTTTTTTACCTTGTTCTATGTCAGACAGTGAAATATATAGAGGTAGCGAAAGACGAACTGCACGCACGGTGAAAAAAATTGATTTAAACCTAGAAGTTAGAATTTGTCGAGAAACTTTTTACGTGGTTTAAAACTATGCTATAATTTAAATTATTTACTTAAGTTGCATGGCGTTGACTTTGCTCTGTGAAATAAATAACCATCGTCACTCAAATTCTGCTTTGTGTATACCTCTAAAATTATGTGATTTGTCTGCAACACGTTTATTAAGGACACCCACATCATTTATGTCCGTTTTGGGAAGTGTAGGCAGCGTTGACTCGTCTCAATCACTCATCCACCCCTTTCCACTTCCAGACTATAGTATAGTGACTGAACAGTTGCTCCCTTCACCCCCACACTTAGTTGCCGCACGACCGCCGACCCCAACTGTCACATCCTCCCACAGCACAGAGAAACGAGTCAGGAGGAGTAGAGAGGGGGAGGAGGAAGAAGGAGACTGGGTAGAGGAGAGAAAAATGGATGACATCTTCACTCAGTGTCGGGAGGGCAATTCTGTAGCTGTGCGTCTGTGGTTGGACAACACAGAGAATGACCTTAACCAGGGGTGAGTGGAAACACACCTAGACATGCGCGCACACACACACACACACACACACACACACACACACACACACAATCAATGCAACAGGTCTCCATCTCTGGGATTGTTTCATGGGGATGGTGGTGTGGATGATGAAGAGGATGATGACAATGGCCAACATTCAGAGTGCTGCACTTTTTCTTTTTAATTTAAAGCTTGAGTTTGGTGTTTGCCTCGACAAAATCTAATGCTTCATATGGGCACTTCTCTTGGAGAGGGCAGCAACAGTATCTATCTCTCCCAGCTATACTCATCAATTATGTTAGTCTGTTTTTCCAGGCTTGGCGAGATGGGAGTCACCACACCACATCTGGTCATAGTGTGTGTGTGTGTGTGTGTGTGTGGAGGGGGGGTGCATGTGTGCTGACTGCTTAGAGGGATCCCTGGCTCAGTAGAATGGGACCGAAAAATAGTTTCCGTGTTACTCACTTTTTGGATACCTCTGTTCTCTTTTCTCCTCAATTCTTTTTCTTTTTCTCTTCTGCTGATGTCATCTCCAGACAGAAATAGTAACACAAAGTCCTGGCCTCCACAGCCTTTAGCGCCAAGAGCTCAGAGAAAAGACATGAGAGATGGAGGGAGAGAGAAAATGGACAGAGTCAGCGTGAGAGATGGATGACTATGAGGATCCCTTCTAGCCAGCCTTCAGTTGAACGTGAAATAAACACGCCTATCTTACCTTCGAATCTCAGTGGAAATAAACAAGTGAGTTTGGCTCCAAGACCTTAAGTCTCATGTCTTAGTTTGGGTCAGAGGATGGATTCCTAGAAAGGCAGAGACAGTTGCTGCAGGAGTGCAAATATAACACACGGTAACAGTTTACCCTCCCTCTGTCTAGTCTTTAGTCTAAATTGCTAGCTAGCTAAATTGCTAGCTGGCTTCTAATATTTAGTCAAGCTGTTTCCTCCCACACCCTGAGGAAAGCCCGACGGGCAAATCTAGTTCCCTCTTGAAAAAAAGTGTTGTCATCCTGCCGGTGAGAGATTAGAAAGACAGAAATGACAAAGAGATGTCTGCTACACGTTTCTTCATTTCATAGGATTTCCTTCTCAAACTCAACACCTGAATGAGTGTGCTTGTCTTGTCGGATTTATTCCCCGAAAGGCCGGGAGTTACCAGTACCACAGTGTATACAGGAATGTGTGTAGGGTCTGATCATAGATGCGCTGATTACTAAACTGTGTGGTGCTAGCTGCACTCTCCTCCCTTCTACTCCATTGCTGTTTCTGTTCCAGGAATCAGTTTCAACCCCAGGATGTTAATAACAGAGTTGCCTTCCCAAGGCCAGCCCTTATATGAGCAGCGCATTGGTGTGTGTTTGTGTGTGTGAGCGCGTGTCTGTGTTGGTAGCCAGGGCTATTTCCTCTGCTCTGTTCTAGGGCTGGGCTACTCAGCAGTCATGTAAACACATGCTGGAACGCATCTGTACGTGCACAAGCATGCACACACACACACACCCACACATACACACACTAACACCTCCGAGTCCTGGTTTGGACATGATCATAGTGCCTCAGTATTTGTTTAAAAGGATCTACTGACACAATTCATCGTAGGGGCTGGGAGACAGAGCGCTGACAACTTAGATACGTCATTGTGAATGTTGTCTGCCTTCCCCACTGGGACGGCAGACAATTCCTTAGAAAGACAGAGAGCAAAGAGAAAGAGAGACAGGAAAGGGGGAGACTGGGGAAAAAAGAGGGAGCGATTGAGACTCGGAAAGAGAGGGAGAGACGAAGAAACGAAGAAAGAAAATTCGCTAGAATGAGTTGGAAACAGAATTGCAAAGGATGTGACAGAGGATTCCACAGTTGTTGTTTTTCCTCCCTCTCATTCCTGAGTCCCCCCCTTCATCCTGTTTATAGCCAACAGAGTCAAAGCATGGACTCCATTCACATGCTATAGCATCCCAGGGTTTCAACAGACGGGACAAGACAGGACACAGAGACCTATAGTTTTCAGACACATCCTTGTGAAATGGTCAAATCTCCTACTCTAGGTTTTTCTCAACCCTGTCATACCTATCATAGCATGGGTTAAGAGGCCCTACTGGACATACTGTTCTGTTGACAAGCAGGCGTGCGCGTGTGAGTGAGTGTGTGTTCTCTGGTGGTCTGGGGCTTGGCAGAGGACTGTGAGAAAGCCCAGCAGCTGCGTGGGGGTCATGGGGTCAGATGTAGTAGGGGGAGGTCGCGGGGAACCGGAACAGGGATGTGACTGCACGTCACACTGGGCTTTTAACAGAGGGAGGCGGTCAGCGGGACACGGTCATGTGCTTACGTGAGGTCCATAAAAGTAAATTTAACCCACTGAGGCTCCGCGCTTGACACGGTAGGTCACCCAAGGGCAGGGGAGGGGAGGGAAAAGCGAGGGGGGGGGGGGGGAGAGAGCTGTCGAATGAGCATTTTTGTCATTGCTCTTTCGCCACATTGATTTCCACCCCGCGAAAAACACAACCAAATATGGCATTCGCCAAAATGAGTTGAATGAAAACCCGGTTCCCAGTATCTGGTAACGTCTTCTCTCTCTCTCTCTCTCTCTCTCTCTCTCTCTCTCTCTCTCTCTCTCTATCTCTCTCTCTCTCTCTCTCTCTCTCTCTCTCTCTCTCTATCTCTATCTCTCTCGCGCGCGCTGTCTCTCTCTCGCTGTCTCGCTCTCTCTCGCTGTCTCTCTCTCTCTCACTGTCTCTCTCTCTCTATCTCTATTGTCTTTCTCTCTCTCTCGCGCTCTCTCTCTATCTCTCTCCCCCTCTCTCTCTCTCTCTCCCCCCCCTGGTCTGGGCCCCCGTCCCTCAGTGATGACCATGGTTTCAGCCCCCTTCACTGGGCGTGTCGGGAGGGGAGGAGTGGGGTGGTGGACATGCTGATCATGAGAGGGGGTCGCATTAACGTGCTGAACAGAGGTGACGACACACCCCTCCACCTCGCCGCCAGCCATGGGCACAGGGAAATTGTGGCTAAGGTACACATACACACACACACACACATACACACACACACACACACACAGACTCCTTAACATTGCTGTCAAACACGGCCACAGGAACATTGTTATCATTCATTATTATTAACCAGAACTTTTTTATCAGTTGATCCAGTGCAAAGCAGACACCAACACAGTCAACGAACATGGCAACACTCCACTCCACTATGCTTGCTTCTGGGGACAGGACCTGGTGGCAGAGGTATTTCTACACGCATCACACACACATACACACTAAAGGTTACATTGCCCTCTACTGGTCGAAAAATGTATCTCTAGCTGCCAGAATGAAACTGTTGTGATGCTGTACTGAAAGTATAGTTCCAAAGGAACTTCTACACAATGTAAACAACATTTGGAGACACCTTGTGTGTGCGTGTGTGTGCGTCAGGACCTGGTAGCCAGTGGAGCCCAGGTGCATGTGTGTAACAGGTTTGGGGAAACCCCCCTGGACAAGGCCAAGGACCACCTCAGACAGATCCTCAAAGGTCAGAGGTCATTCTACAACCATCTTCACTCATCACAATAAATCAAACTATATCATGGTTTATGCTTAGGTTTTGAGTTTGACTAACTAAATCTCAGGATGGCATTTTGTGCCCTTCGATCAGTGTATCTGATAGCTGGCTAATGGCATTGTGGATTGTGTATGTATTAGAGAAGGCAGAGAAAGAAGGCCAGAGTCTCACCAGAGTCCCCTACAAGGAAACCTTCTGGAAGGGCACCATGCGAACACGGCCCCGTAAGTCACATTGGATGACACATGGATGACACACACACTCATTCCAAATGTCTACACAAATTTGGCTTGTATTCCACATTCACACGTTTTGGAGTGCGAGTGTGTTTCGAACTGAAGCGAGCAGCCTTGGTCCTCTCGTTCTCTTTCACCTGCCAGGTAACGGCATTCTGAACAAGCAGGCCGGGCTAGACTTCAAGCAGCTGTCCCTTCTGGCCAAGCTCAACGAGAACCAATCTGGAGAGGTCAGTCCTGGCTGCCCCGTCTCTCTCTGTCTCTCGCTTTGTCTCTATGTCTCTCTCTCTCTCATTCTCGGCCACCAACTCCATCAATGTCTCCAACTCTCCTTTTTCCTCCCGCATCTCCCCATCTTTCTCTTTCTTTGTCCTCTCTTGCCCCCCCCCCCCCACACACACACACACACACACACAGCTTTGGCAGGGTCGTTGGCAGGGGGACGAGATCGTGGTTAAGGTTCTACATGTCCGAGACTGGACCACGAGGAAGAGCCGAGATTTCAACGAGGAGCACCCCAAACTCAGGTACTGCCACGACACTGTCCACTGACCTGCAGCCGGGAGAGTCACCGTAAAGACATGCTCTTCTCCCTCAGCAGATCTGACAGCATGCCTCTGATTAGACACACAGTACACAGCAGAGAACCAGAATGTACTGGATCCCGACACCGCACCGTATTGAGGACACCCTGTTTCTGGTGTGTGTGATTGAATAACCGTGTGTGTCCTTGTGGCCTAGTTTGACCTGACTGGGGTTACTGCGTCAGCGACAGTAGCTCTCCCTCTTTCTCCCTCCCCTGTTCCCGCCCTCCCCCATTAGGATATTCTCCCACCCTAACATCCTCCCTGTCCTGGGGGCCTGCCAGTCTCCCCCCTCCCCCCACGCCATCATCATCACCCCCTACATGCCCTACGGATCCCTCTACAACATACTGCACCAGGGCACCAGTGAGTACTCGAGTGTGTGTTGACGTGAGTCAGTGTGCCGTCTGTTACTGACGGCTCCTAGAATTCTCACCGTACTCCATCTCCTCTTCTCTCCCATCTCCTCTCCTCACCACTCCTCCCCCCCCCCCCCCAGCTTTGGTTGTTGACCAGACTCAGGCAGTGAAGTTTGCGTTGGACATAGCCAGTGGGATGGCTTTCCTACACACTCTGGAACCCATGGTTCCCCGACTGTACCTCAACAGCAAGACTGTCATGGTGAGAATACCACAACCTAGCCGTCACACCTGGGTCAGGTCCTGCAATCCATGACATGGAAGTGCATTAAAAGGAATTTAAGTGGGCTGTCTTTTGGGACTGATCCACAAGTTTGCTCTCAGCAGGCACGTGAAGTGTGACTAAGTAGTTACCAGTATTTCAAATGAGAAATTGAGTGTCATATTTACTACACAAACACAACCCTATCTTCATTTAAACATGGGATGAGCACGCAAGATGATGGCATTGTATTGTTTGGTTCCTGCTTGGTGTCATGCTTTGACACGCTGCTTTAGTACACTGTGTTTTTGATTGGCAGATTGATGAGGACATGACTGCTAGGATCAGTATGGCTGATGCCAAGTTCTCCTTCCAGTGTCCTGGCCGAATGTATTCTCCTGCATGGATGGCACCTGAAGGTACAGTCTGTCTCTCTCTCTCTCTCTCTCTCTTTCTCTCTCTCTCTCTCTGTTTGTCTCTCTCTCTCTGTCTCTCTCTCTCTGTCTCTCTCTCTCTGTCTCTCTCTCTCTGTCTCTCTCTCTCTTTCTGTCTCTCTCTGTCTCTCTCGCTCTGTCTCTAGCCTTTTCTCTTTCTCCTCATCCCCCTCCCTTGGCCTTTCCAAGTAGTACACACACACACACTCAATCTCTCTCTCTCTCTTACTCACACTCACACACTCTCTCCGTGTGTCTCTCTCACACACATACAGTGCACTTCACTGAGGGCCAGGCCATGTTATTTAGTCCCAACTGTTAAGAGTTAGTCAGACTTAGTTCATCTTCTGGCCAGCTCACTTTAAACGTGTACCTGCTACGTTCCCTCCCCCTCTCCTCCGCGTGCGCCTCAGGCTTTCTGGCGCCAAATCGAATTCCGCCTCCAGTCTCCCTCCCTTCACATCTCATCCATTACCCTCTGCCCTCCTCCCTCTCCCCCCCCAGCCCTCCAGAAGAAGCCCGAGGACATCAACAGGAGGTCAGCCGACATGTGGAGCTTCGCCGTGCTCACCTGGGAGCTGGTCACCAGGGAGGTACCCTTCGCTGACCTGTCACAGATGGAGATAGGGATGAAGGTGTGTGTACTGGTGTGCATGTGTTTGTGTGTGTGTTGGGGTACAGGCCCCTACATTACCGCCGTCTCGTGCCATTCCTTAGGTGGCTCTGGAGGGTCTGCGGCCCACCATCCCCCCTGGGATCTCCCCGCACATCTGCAAGCTGATGAGGCTCTGCATGAACGAGGACCCCACCAAGAGGCCCAAATTTGACATGATCGTCCCCATCCTGGAGAAGATGCAGGACAAGTGAGGGCCCGTCCCAAACCCCGCGCCCTCCCTCTCCGCTTCCCGGCGCCTCGCTCCGGCTTGTCCTCCAGCTGTCCCCATCAGCACCACTCGAGTGTTTCCTTGTGTATTTATAATGCTGCCTTTCACTTCAAACCGTCCATCTATCTATCTTTCCACTGACTAAGCTAGTATCTACTCATGTTTTTAAAAAGTTGGGCCAAAGTGGTGTCAACCAAAGGTTATGATGCTCTAGCTGCATAGAGCTTTTAATAGTTCACTGTGGCTGCAGAAAATCACCAAAGTCCTTAGTCCTGTACTGAGTAACTGCATATTGCTTATAGAGAGACACGTGCACATGAAATCGGTTTAAATATATGTACAAAAGAGCATTGTAACATGTTTCAACATCTATGCATATCAATAAACTTGATGCTTTGTCTAATTTTGTGTCATTTTGTCCATTACGCCTCAAGCATTTTTTGCCTATTGAATGACTTTTAATGTTGTCGTTGATTATTTGGAGCAAGATTTGTATGTAACGCGGTAGCCTCTGTTGTGAAATGAGCCATTGCGCAATGTTGACACAGTCATGCGATACGCAAAATTAATACATGATTCTTTTAAATGGAAACCCGTGCCAAAAAGATCAATTTAGCAATACATTGCCTGACTTAACCGGACTGATCTGTCAATCATTCAATTAGTCAGCACATTTGTTATAAACACAACAGCCGCTGGTGCTCGATCACATGACCAGTCAGCTGATATTTTGAAGTCTGATCCTAACTTGAGGAATACCAACGAAGTGAGACCGATCAGACCGTTGCTGAAGGTTTCACTGACCTTTATTTATGTGAACTTCTATGAAGTACGGACATTTATCGTTCGTTTCTTGTCCAGAGGCTGAAAAGGGAAGCTCGTTTTTGTCACAGCTAATTTGGCAGCAGAGCACATTTCCTGTTTGTTGACAGCGGTTGGTTTTGTAAAAGAGGTGTTATGGTACATGCTTGATATAGTCGACTGTAAGCCAGGTTTCTTTTTAAGTCTGGTTCTTTTCGGCTACTTAAAACGTTTTAGAGATCGTTTTCAATTAGCTCTGAACAATGAGGCTTGCATCCCTCCCGGTGACTATTGGGTTGATAGGTTTTGTTTTGGTGGTGTCGTCGCCGTACGGTTCGTCTCATCCCGTTCTTGATGAGCCGACCCTGACGTTTATGGACGAGATCGATAAACTTCGGGTCGGGTTCAACTGGCGGAATCTCACCTGTCCAATATGCAAAACCCTGTTCACTATACTGGATATAGCTTTACTGGTAAGATTTTTTGTGAATTCAGTAATGTAAACAACGTGTCTATAGCTCACCAGGAACACTGTATTGCGATAAAGACAGTTCCGAAACTTCGACAGCTTTTAAAGTTGTGCTGTGTTCCCTAGCAATCTGTATATTATTGAGAAACGGCATTCTCCCAAGTATCTAGGTTTCTACATGCACTTAACGTAGGCTATTCTTTTTTTATGCTATAGATTATGTGCATGTACCACTTTGAGTCATAAAAGAGCATTTGCATTGGCTGATTCATTTTCCTCACACTTAGCCTACAACTAATAATGCTGAAAGAGTTGGCTTATTATACTTCGGCATAATTATACTTCCCCCCCCTAGAGTGACAACAACATGGAGCGAGTGGCGTATGCGATGGGCGAGGCGTGCATGCGTCTCCACCTGGCCGACGAGCGCGTCTGCCGCGAGATCACCGAGCTGTTCAGGGACGACTTCATCCGGGCACTGCAGCGCTCGCTGCTGTGGCCCTCCGAGGCCTGCGCCCTGCTGGTGGGCTCCTCCTGCGGCCGCTTTGACCTGTACGCGCCCTGGAACATCACCCTGCCCAATGTCCCCAAGCCCCCGGTCGTCCCTCCCAGCCCCCCCAAGCCAGGGTCCCCTCAAAACAGGGTGCTCTTCATCACAGACATCCATTGGGACCAGGTGAGTTGGTGTGTGTGTGCGTGCAGCGGAGGAGCACTGTTCATGTTGAATAACCCTCACATTACTTTTTGTTCTAGCTGTGTAGACTATGGTAGTTGCACAGTTAAAGTCCCACTGGTAAAAGTGTGTTTATTTGGATTCCACCTGACCTGTTACAATAGCTCTAGTTTTGTCTTTGATGGCCAGGGTGTAATAGAAATGTAACTGGATAACTGTAACTGAAGGGTACAGCCAGACACAGTGCCCTCAGTGTAAACATCTTTCTTATTGTTTCATTTTTCATCAGGCATATGCAGAAGGAAGCAGTGCTGACTGTAAGGACCCCCTGTGTTGCCGTAACGATTCTGGCTCACCCAGCTGGCGTCAGCGGGAGGCGGGCTACTGGGGTACCTACAGCAAGTGTGACCTGCCACTGCGTACTGTGGAGAACCTTCTGGAGAATGTTGCCAGAACGGGGCCCTGGGACTGGGTGTACTGGACTGGCGACATCCCGGCTCACAACGTCTGGTCCCAGACCAGGAAACAGCAGCTCTCTGAGCTGACGGTTATCTCCAGGCTCATACACAAGTATGAGATTGATTGGCTCGTTTGGGTCTCACACACACACACACACACACACACATGAATACACAGGTCAGTCACAACTTCTCTAATTCTCCATCCCCCTTTTCTACCTCCCTTTCCAGACACCTGGGTCCCCACGTGAAGGTGTACCCCGCAGTGGGGAATCACGAGAGCACCCCGGTCAATAGCTTCCCCCCGCCCTTCGTCCACGGCAACCGCTCCTCCCGCTGGCTCTATGACACCATGGCAGAAGAGTGGGCGCCGTGGCTCCCCGAGCCGGCACTAAAGACCCTCAGGTACCGAAACCTCCTCTGAATCAGGAAGTCTTGATTTAAAGTGAAAAAGATTTGTGGTGGAACTTCCTTCTTTGCTTTTGGGAATGTTAGCCGCAAAGCTATTTGTTCTAGTTTGAAGAAATGGTAATGAGGAAGCGGTGCTCCTGATGAGGAAGAGGAGCAAGGAGTTGGAATGGAGTACCTGGTTTACCACAGCTCTGTAGCTAGCTTCTGTAGCTAAATATTGTCGTGTAATGAGGGGGACATTAGAACCCAGGTTTTCCGACACGAAAGACCGCGCACAAACAGTGAGCTGAAGGCGACACACCGTTGTTTCAGTGTGTAAGTGGTGGTCTTAAGGTTTTGTGGCAGTTTGTGCTTTCCACTAGTTCTTTAACCACCTATGAACCCTTGCTAGGCTAGCCATGCTACAGTTGACCCCCAGATTGGAATGATATGTCGGCAAAAATGTATTAGTATCACTGAGGCTTGGACTGAGGATCTCTCTCTCTCAGGCATGGAGGTTTCTACACGGTGGAGGTCCAGCCTGGACTTCGCGTGGTGTCCCTCAACATGAACTTCTGCGCCAGGGAGAACTACTGGCTGATGGTGAACTCCACGGACCCAGCCAACCAGCTCCAGTGGCTGGTCCACATCCTGCAGACCAGCGAGGAGAAGGGAGAGAAGGTGATGGAGGAAGGGTGGTGTGAAGGAATGAGGATCTGGAAAATATGGGGATGAGATGTTAAAGGATAGGATGTTTGGATGTGGGGAAAGGGGTAAGAAACGTCTAACTAGTAGGAAACGGAGTCGTCGTTAAAGAGGGTTGGTGCTGAATAGTCTGAACCAGCCTACATGGCTGGTTGTCAGATAAACCCCATCGATCCAGGTCCTACAGCTGTCTGACTTTCTCTCCGTTTGTCTCTCAGGTCCACATCATTGGACACATCCCTCCTGGGCTCTGTCTGAGTAGCTGGAGCTGGAACTACTATCACATCATGAACAGGTCTGTGACTCTGTCTCAACATTTCTGACTTTATGCTAGCTATTTCCCAGTATCCCACTCACAGGTCAATGACTGTGCTGTGGCCACACTTTTCACAACAGTTCATTCCACAGTTCATACTGTTCATCCACTGAATGACATCCATGAGTTCTTAGTTCTGTATTTAAAGCATTTTTAAGCTAACGTGGATAGATATATGGTTGAATGGATAAGCTAACAAGCTAATCACTGTATTTAGTACAATATTTCTGCCAACAAGCTTTTGAGGCGCTTACAGAAATGGTTGTACTGTTTGTGTGTGTGTATGGTCTTACCCCCAAACAAATACGATTTGTATGGTGGATAGATGGTAAATGTGTACCAAATAGATTTCTGGTAAAATATCCTTTTTCAGTTGACCAGAATTATTGTGGCAAAAAAAAACACTGATCAGCTTAAACGTTGGCATCAAATCCCAAAACTGTAGTTTTACTTCCCCACAAATGTCCCGTTTGAGTTTTTCTTTTACTGTGTAGAGATGTAGTCTACTCTCAGTTCTGACTTACTCGGAGATGGGTTTTAATGATGGGCTGGGCTCACGGAAAGTCAATAACCAGAGGTTGACTGAAAGGTTAATGATTTCAAGTAGCATGTGATGCGTAGCCTAGGCACCTGACTATTATGTTGTTGTATTTTGTTGAGTTTATAGCTGGGGGATCAAATTGGTGCAGGAAATGAGTGTATGTGTGAGACAGTGACTTGAACAGTATTAATCGTTGTCTGGGGGTTCCACCAGGTACGAGAGCACCATCACGGGGCAGTTCTTCGGTCACACGCACCTGGATGAGTTCCAGATGTTTTACGACGAGGCCACCATGACCCGCGCGGTGGGTGTGGCCTTCATCGCCCCCAGCGTCACCACCTACATCAACCTCAACCCAGGTGAGGACGCGCCCCATCTCAATGCTCGCCACGGGCCACCCTCCGTTGAGCTTCCGCCACAGCATGCTGTTTGAACTGATGCACAAAGTCAGTGCTAAGGATCAAACGGCAAATGCAATTTTGTCGGGGACTCTTTGCTGTCTGCAGACTAGGAGGGCACACCTGCCATCAGGCTCTAGGTGTGTCTCTCAAACGAACAATGATTTCAACAAGGTATTATACACCCTCGTGTAGCGCTTCTTCAACAGTGGACTTTGGCGTCCTTGCTCGTCATCTCAAACCGACGTCCACAAGTCGCGTTACTTCAGACGCGATCAATCCGTTTTCTGTTCTTTGTCACAAGTTAATCCCATCGGTAACGGCAACGGTCAGTCACATGGCGAGACCTGATCAAAGGACAAAGAATTGATGACATTGATCTGTCCTCACAGCACTCTTTCAGACATATAGAAATGATACTTGGGACATATGCAGCAATAAATCAAACATCCTCACAGGTACCTTGTGTGTGTGTGTGTTTGTGTGTGTGTCACCAGGCTACCGTGTCTACTTCGTGGACGGCAACTACCCAGGCAGTTCCCGTATGGTTCTGGACCACGAGACCTACATCCTGAACCTAACCCAAGCCAACCACCCCCCTACCTCCTCCCCCCTGGCCCCCCACCCGGACCCCAACCCCAAGTGGACCCTGCTGTACCGGGCCTCGGAGGCCTACGGGGTGTCCAGCCTGTTCCCCTCCGACTGGGACGGCCTCCTCCGGACCTTCCAGAGCGACGACCGAGTCTTCCAGCGGTTCTGGTACCTCAGGCACAAGGGCCACGTGTCTGCGCCCTGCAAGGAGACCTGCAAGACGGGCCTCCTGTGTTTCCTGCGCAGCGGGCGCTACGACGAGCTGGAGCAGTGCGACATCCTCAACGGCTTTGGGGGGGACATGGTCCGAGCCGTCAGGAAGACCCTCTGCTAGACCGGACCGAACCGGACCCGTCTGGTCTGGGCTGGTCTTTGACAGCCACTTCCAATTTAATGCGAGCAAATGCCATATCAACCTAAATTGTGACTCAGTATTGTGTGTGTGTGTGTGTGTGGGGGGGGGGGGGGGGGGTTTGGGGGGAGGAGTCAGAAGGAAGACATGGTTTGATATAGCTGCTCCTTCATCTTTGGTCTGGGATGACCACTAAGTGTATTATGATTAATAACCATGGCAGGCAATAATGAATTTGTTGATACAGTAAACAACCTCGGGGCCACAGTAAACAACCTCAGGGCCTCAGCTATCCTAAAAAAGGGGCAATAATCGAGGAATCCGAAAGACATCGCGTCTACATGTAGCTCTACACAGAAGTTACGTCCAAAAATTGCATTGTTTATGACAGGTTGTGCTGCTGTCTGGTTATATGTTGGGTCACATTACTTGGATGTTATGTTTTAAAGTGTGAAATCCAAAGTCTAAAAGGCTAGTAAGTCGTTGTGGTGGGCTGAGGGGAACCACTTAAGTGCTGTTCGGATATTTTTGTTGCTTACAGAGTAAAAGACCGATTTGATGGTGCCTTGATCAAATGTTTTTTTTCAGCCTGTCTTGTTTGACATGAAACGGTGTGGTGTTAAAGTGCTATATCTGAATTTCTTCCTGATTTCTGAAAGGGCCTATAGAGGGTGCTGAAAGAGCCTTCAGACCTCTGATTTGTCTTCAGAGTATCAAGCTTCTCCTTAGTCTTTGGGATCAGGGGTTTTGATCAACAAATGACTCAAATCTTTTGACCTGTCAATCAATTAAACTACTGGTTTATCCAAACCGCCTTGGTTCACAGAAATGCATCAGTCTAGTATCTGCACATGACTTGTTTAGGTTCAATCGGTAGGGGTTGACTAGAGAATGAGTGAGGTTAACAGGCAAGGCACAGCTTGTTTGGACCACAGTAGGATTGTAGAGATGTATGAATGTATGCTGTGAGTTGTTTGTCACACACTTGTAAGTATTTCAAGATTTGTCTAAAATCATGTAAATAAAGAAATGCTGAAATTGACTTATATTCTCCTGTTTAAGAATGTTTAGTCACTTAGTTCTTTTAATAAAGGATTAGCGTTCCGGATCATCCAACACACCTGATTCAAATGAGTGGTTGTTAACAGGTTTCTGCAGAGGTTGATAACAACCATTCATTTTAATCAGGTGTGTTGGAGCAGGGAAACATCTAACATACAGGACAGTAGGCCCTGAAGACCACTGTTCAAGATTTTACAACCCCCATCCCCCCCCCAAAAAACTGTTCCATACAAATTCCTTGTTGGTTTATTCAACAGTACAGTGAAGAATGAACAAATGACATCGAGGGTAAACATTAATTTCTGCTAATCCTCACACCACAGCAATCAGTTATTTAGTCCAACAATACTAAGACTCCTGCTCACTTAATCCTCAATGGTCCCTTCAGAAATACAGGTACAAATGTAATGCAAATAAACAGGAGTGGTCTATGGCACAGTGCAATTAAACTTCATATTGAGGGATTCAACGTGTGTTCCCTTCCTTGTTCTCTCTGATAGGAAAGTGTAGACTAGCCAATCACAGTCCTCTCATATCAGATAGCTATTTGAAATATCAAAAGAAAGGTTGAAGGAAGGTGAAATATTGCTGTTGTGAGGGGGACAAACTGACCGTCAACGCATCTCAATCTAGTGAGGCATCACATGACACGCAACAGCACTGACCAAAACAAATTGTCAACCATCGAGCACTTTTCCTTCCACTATCCTGTGCTTTGACATCAACAGGGCGAGTAAAAGCAGTTTTGGGATGTGCACGGCTGTCGGAGCACTGCCCGCCACCTCGCTCCCATCTTCCCACACTATTCAGGCGCTGTGAAAATGACCGTCACGCCAAAGTCCTCCTTGTACAGGTCCCAGGTCTTGGCTTTGTGGGGGTTATCCAACTCCTCTCTGGACAGGAACAGCCTTAAAGAGAGGAGGGTTAATGCAGGACCGAACGTAGACGGCCTTGTTTTTGTATCGTCCTGTGGGAGTAAGCCCTGGTGACATACCGGTTATCCTCTATGAACGACGCGTTGAACCAGAAGTAGAAGGGGCAATCCTCGTAGCCCTTAGGCAGACCCTGGGGGGGGGGGGGTATTTAAGAGTCAGGTAAAAAGGGAAGACTGAATCAAGCTTGTGAATAATAGACCCTGTTACCCCCCCCCCCCCGGCATGGTAGGGTAGGTTGAACTCACAGCGCTGGACTCAAACATGACCTTCACGTCTCCGCTGACCACCGGTCCATCCTGCAGGCTGATGACAACCGCATTGCTGCCCACGTCAGGGAACACCTGGGGACGGATTGGTCAATGAACCAATCAGGCAGCCAGCCAAATCCGCCATCGGCAATCACGAGTCATTCGGTCCAACTACTTGACCAGTTTAGAAATCAGTCAGACACCGAGTGCATTAATCAGTCTATCCCATAGCGCAGCTGTGCATGGATTGTGTTTGTAATGTGGTGACTGTGATTGTTGTGATTGGCCCACCTTGCAGTTCTCTTGTTTGGCACACACACACTGGAACACCAACTCCTTCCTCACGATGATCTTCACTTTCAGATCGCTGCCATTCCCCTTTCCAACACCTGCACAGATACACACAGTAAATACACACACACACACACACACACACACACGTGTTGACATGGTCAACCGAAAGGTGCAGTGTAGCGATGCGTTGACAGGTTGGCAGTGTGGAGATGTGAAGGTGTGTACCGGCGATGGAGTGGATACGAATGCTCTTGATCTTCAGGCTCTGTGGAGGAGGCAGCTGTCTGTTGAACTTGGACTTCATGATCTCATAGTAGCCCACATACCTGCTCTGGAGAGGAAGAGAAGCCCAAAACACATGACGCTCCATCTTCAGTATTTCTCTCACGTGTAGACACGTTCGGGACGTGTTCCGCAGTTCAGATTCACACTTTGTTTTGATACTTTTTTGCCATTTGTACGCGACCGTGTTTTTTCATTCAGACACGTGCACAAACACCGAGGTGAATGAAACGCACCTGTAGGCTATAGGGTGTGTGTGTGTGTGTGTGAGTGGCTACGTGGGTACCTGAGAGGGAGTCTCCACGCCCTGGAACTTGGAGCTGTGACTCTTGTCTGTTCTCCTCTCCCCAAAGTAGTCTAGACTGTCCTGGATCACGCGTTTGACACATGAAACAAGTCTCCAATTGGTAACCAGTACAGGTACATTGGAATTCTTTGGTTTATATCGTTGAATAACACAGAATAATTCACCTCACAATCGAGAATAACCTCAGCTAAGAATAACAACGACAAAAACAGCTCCACAACGCAAGGGGTTTACTTTTACCACTGGGGTGCCATTCACTGGTGTCGGTCTTACCTGTGCACTATCAAACTGGTCACTGTCAATCAGCCAGGTACACACCAAGGTACCCGTCCTTCCTGTGAAACAAACCAGTCTCAATATACAAGAAATGAACAAAATATCTGTTCTACAGGTATCAACAGAGGCAATTCCCAGCTTTTACTTGGGAGAGCAGATGATTGCAACCACCATGTTCCACCAGTAGGGGGAACGCCAAGTCTTTGTTATCTGGGAATGCAACGCTAACTCAGGACAAACCTTTGCCTCCTTTGCAGTGAATGGCAATGATGTTTTTATCGTCTGCAGCCATCCACTCCCTGACATTGGCCGTGTATTTCAGCATGTCCCTGTAATACACACGCAAACAGCATGTAGACACACAGGCAACACATTTGGGGGGGAGAAAAGCATTACAAATGCCCCCGCCTGCAAACAATGTTATCAGTCACCTGGAGTCTACCTGTATAGACCACTGCTGGTACTTACTCCAACGAGGGGACATTGTGGTCGTCGATGAACACTCTCTCCACCCGGTAGTGGAAGAACTTGGGGTCGTAGCCCTTCTCGCCTGCAGAGAGACGGGCACACAGAGACGATGAACAGACGGAACAGAAAGGAATGTTCCAAGTGTGTGGAACAGGACAGCACCTCAAAGACAAGCAGCAAGGCAGCATCACAACTTTTTAAAAAAATGGCTGAATGAATGTCTCAATCTTAGCTGCGGCAAATGAATTGTAGTCCTAGTACGAATAAAGTAGGCAAAAGTAGTGTGCACTTACTGCACAGGTTGTAGACTCTGTAGTGGTCTTCATGTTTGGCATCCAAGAATCTGGCAACTTCCTGACAGGAGAGATTAAAAACACAGGCTTAGTATGGTGTGTGTGTGTGTGAGTGTGCATCCACGTGTGTGTGTCCGTGTGTGCGTGTGCATTTTTACTCCAATGGGATTCCTGTAGAAAGACTGCTTTCCAGAAGACGGGAAACTCATGGCAATAATGCGATCTACAGAGAACAAGAAGGATATTAATCTCAGCACATTCGTTCGCGTAACAATGGCCATATCTCCATCGAGCACAACTTTAACCTTTTATACAACAAACTCTTGCCTTGATATCCTCTTTCTGTGGGTGTGTCATCTCACCTGTGACGTAGGTCAGATCAAGATCGAATCCATCCTTCTGGTAACGTCTTTTGTTCTCCGAGACCTGCTCAAAGGTCAGAGGTCAGGTAAGGAACTCATCTGGCTTCTCACAGGGTTCCCAAACTACAGCATAGCCTACTCTACCATGCAGTCGAATCAGGTGAGCTGGATCAGGGAAACATCTAAAACAGGCAGGACAGCGGCCCTCGAGGACCGGAGTTTGACACATATGCTCTAGACCGTTTGTCCAGTGGGGGCCACCGTAGGTGTGAGGGAGCTCACCATCCTCCGGGTGACCTTCTCCAGCTCCTTCTTCTGAGACGCCAGTCTGAAGAGCCTCACCAGGATCACGATCCTCAGAGCACGCAGGAATGTCACCACCCTAAGGACAAACACAAACACACACACACACACACACAAGTGAGAACACATGCCAGTGAATGCACCCCTACAGGGATTCGGGGTACGGTAAGGGCCAGGGGTGTTACCGGGGTATGGTACCGGGGTATGAGGCTGGCTCCAGTCAGCTCAGTGAAGGTGTAGATCATGGTGACCAGCAGGGTGATGATGACGATGCAGGCGTCTATGATGTTGAACGTTGAGCTGAAGTACACTCTGAACCTGTAACGGGTTAGTATGTTAGCTCCGGCTTCCTTTAATTTGTTCAAAATGTGTTGTCCTACAAAATACCGCAAAGCAAAGAAAGTAGGTTATTGTGATGAAAGCGTGACTGGCACTGGGAAGAATGTTATTTGGTTCCTCGATCCCATTCATGAGTCATCAAGACTCCGAGCCGAGCAGCAAAAAAGGATGCCAGGACCATTTCCTGTCTCACTTCCTGTTTTCCTGCTCCTCTCCACCTCTCTGTGTCCAGGAGAGCACACACACACGCACACACAGGCTCACCCCTCCGCGTAAATGCGCAGCAGAACATCAAAGAGAAAGAAGAAGGAGATGGCGAGAGACACTGCCTCCAGAATATCTCCCACGTGTGCGCTCTTGGCCAGAGAGAAGTCCACGATCACCAGCACAATGTCCACTATGATCAGCACAATCCCGAACATACTGATGAGGGGGGACGGGGGGATGGGATGGAGTAGGGTAGAAAGAAACAGAGATACATCGGGAGAGAGAGAGAGAGAGAGAGAGAGAGAGAGAGAGAGAGAGAGAGAGAGAGAGAGAGAGAGAGAGAGAGAGAGAGAGAGCAAAAAAAAAAAAACGTCACAGTAGTTTACCCTAATAGGCATCCCAATGACCACCATCTTTCTCCATCCCCACCTCGCGCTCGTCCGTACTCACCGAAATCCAAACGACATGACAAAAGGGGCGATCTTTCTCCGGATGAGACTGTAGGGAGGGGCAGAGAGAGAAGGCAAAGGAATAATGGTCATTGGGCCTGTGTTCCTGGAGTGTGGGGGGGGGGGGGGGGGCAAGTCTTCCCAACGGTCATGTCAGACACTTACTAGTACATGGTGTCAGGATCGTCCCTCACATCCTTCCCATCGTCGATCTCCACCTTAGCATCGCCCATCTTGTCGATATTGTCGATTCTGGAGCATGGGATATGGAGATACAGAGATGGGGGGAGGTCGGAGGAAAAACATTTGAGTTACTTCTACAAAAACTCGCTGCTGTGGAGTGGTATTTCCGTTTGCATTTGTGCTGGTTTATAAGAATCGCATTGCTCATCAACATCAACAACAGGATAACATGACTCATATAAAAAGGGTTCTAGTTCTAGTTAAAGGTTGACAGTTTTGGGTGTGTTAATGTGGGAGTGAGTGTGTTGGCTGACATTCTAAGATGAGTGTTTACGTGATGCGCTCACCCATTAACTTCTTTGGAATCTGACCCTGGACTGAAATGAACAGATGACATGATTTTTTGTTTGTTTGTTTGTTTTTTTTTGTAGCTGTGGCTCTTTCTCCTCTTTCCTTTTTGAATTCTCTCTTCTGAACACCTTTGTTATTCTTTCCTCTTCCTGAAGATAAAATGAATCAATAGCACACACTCAAATTTCCTTTTAGTTTTCTTGGAGGAATTCATTGTTGGAGATTAGAATTTAGGAGCAAGGAAAGGGGTCCAGTGCATTTTAAGACTGTGTGTGTACGTGTGTGTGATGGTGTGATTGTGTCTGTGTCTGTGTCTGTGTGTGTGTGTGTGTGTGTGTGTGCATGAAATGTTCCCACATTTTTATTAGTATCCTACAACCAGGTCCTTTGTGTATTATTTTTTGTTGTGAGTAGAAATGTGTTAATTATAAAAGAATCAAAATTGCAAAGCCGTCAACATTGTAATGATGATCATGATGATAATCAGGCAAGAAATTAAATTATCCGTAAAACAATGTCGAATTTTGACCAATTTTAGCTAATTTGATTTCTCAAAGCAATACAAACCTAACCCACCGTTTCCAGCTCATGCAGACAGGAGCACTTCCAGAGATCGTCTTCCCTTGCCTCGAGTAGGTTTGTTTGTCCCTAGTATCCAAAGCGTTTAATCCACATGTAGGCCAAGTATCAGTTCATCAGATTTTTAACACCGCCTGGGCTACGCCGGGGAGTGGACATTCGGGAAACTGTACGAGCTTTGTCTTGTGACTTTGTAGTAAAGGACGGTTCAAAGGTTGACGGAGCGGAGGTACTTTTTCTCTTCCATCCGCAAGTCCATTTCAGCTCTGCAAACGTAGCCGTTTTAAACTTCCTGAAGAGAAAATACAAGCTCTGCCTTTTCCTCTTCCATCGCCTTTCCTCAGCTCGCCTTGTGTCACACTCTCTTATCCAAAGTCATTTTAACAAGCCCGCAACAATGCGCTTATTGTTCATCTCTTGCGAATGTAGTTCAGCCATAAATTACAAGATGCAAAAATAAACACTTTTGTCAGGGCCGCGCTCTATCACAGCATATGTGAAAACATCTGGAGTCAATGAAGATTCCTGAAGTGTCCCAAAAACCTAGAACCGCCCAATTTGGATAAGGGCCAAGACGACAGGAAACGTACAGACATTACAATTTGTTATAATTAAAAAATATATATTCCTGTGTTTGAACATAATCAGAAAACATTCTCAGTGTTACCATGGTATGTCAGGAATAAGTGCATTTGTGCCAGTAAAGTAGTCATTCGGCCTGCCTGCAGATCTAGAAACAGACATCTTCAGGAAACCATAGTCCTCACTTCTATAAATAATGAAGCTAAACTGACCGAAGTTCAGTTCTTAGGGCTACCTTAACCTATCCCAGCCTAACTCGGACCATGCATGACCGAGCCTATAAATATGAAGTAAAAACACCACCAGAGAACATACCGCACCTGAACAGACCGAGCAAATCATTACAGGATCTTGTGAAATAAAGGTAGGACTAAGAGATGTCTGTTTTCAGAAATATTACTTTAACTATTTTTGCAATTAGGGGAAATTATATTTTCCTACAATTTATTTTCAGATGTCTCAACAGACACCTATCTGACAGCTATGTCGTTGCTGCTTTTGGTGCTGTTTTGCCAAGTCATGGCCTCTGCGGATTTCTTTGTACGTATCCTAGGGTGCTGCTTCATACAAATCAATCCATGTAATTGTAAAACAATGAAAGTACTTGCTGATCCTAAATTCTTCCACCATTTTAACGTTCCTTCCTTCCTTCCTTCTGTCCTTCCTTCCTTCCTTCCTTCCTTCCTTCCTTCCTTCCTTCCTTCCTTCCTTCCTTCCTACCTTCCTCCCACTCCCCTTCCCTCCCTTCCTTACTTCCTCCTTTCCTCACTTCCTCTTCCTTTCTTCCTTTTCACCATACTTCCTTAGTCCAGTGACATGTGATTTCCCTGCAGACACAGGGCCCCTGTGAGCTGGAGCTGGAGGAGCTGAGGAGAAGCGTTCGGAGTTTGGAGAACACGCTGTTGATTGGTGCCTGGAAAATCGACCACATGCGTAGACACAAGCACCTCGGCCTTCCACATCCCAGCATGCATCAGCCTGACCCAGCTCCTGACTCAAACCCCAAAACAAACCCACACCGCAACACGACAGAAGACTTCATAAGAGGACCACAAAGCCCACATCTCACAGCAGGAAACCTCATTGTCCATGATAAAGGTGAGAAAGAGGAATTCCACAGAATGTCATATTCGTCTTCCACAGTGCCTTTGTCTTTTTTTGTTCATTAATTAGTAGCATTGGTGGAAATGACAAGTCCATTTAGAGTCCTATTCATCACATCTGCTACATGTCCCTCATCTTGACTTGACTAACCCTAACATTAGCAACAACACAATATTAAATAATCACATCAATACAAAATACATGATCAAAGTGATAATCCCAGGCTGTGCTGCCTGATGTCTTCAGACTGCTCTGAGCTGTATGACAGACTAAGGCCTGTCAGTGGCTTCTACCGGATACGACCCAGAGAAACCCTGGAGCCGTTCCTGGCCTACTGCGACATGGAGGACGGTGGCGGCTGGACGGTCATTCAGCGGAGACGCCACGGGAGGGTCAACTTCAACCGGTACAAGAGACCAACAAAAGTCCCAAACTCTATCGACACAAACACTGTCTTTTCTGAACGGAAAAATCAATAGGAGATTGGATTTGGAGGGTGGTGATTCCTTTCTGTGGCCTGACTCCATTTTTTTCAGAGACTGGGTTGACTACAAGGACGGCTTTGGAGAGTTTAAGCTGTGGAACGATGAGTTCTGGCTGGGGAACGAACTCATCCACTCTCTGCTGAAGGAAGGTGAGAGCCCTGTGACTGGTCCAGATCCCCAGTCAGGTTTGTCAGACTTGGTTGTCCGTATGTGTGTGGATACCTGTCTCTCTGTCTGCAGGTGAGAACCTGATGAAGATAGACTTGACAGACTGGACCGGAGAGAAGAGCCACGCCATGTACAACAACTTCAGGGTCGCCGACGAAAAGGTCAGCCTGACAAATTCCTCTTCATGGCAGTCAGCACCCTCAGATCAAAAACGATCCTAACATCTACAAACATGAACATAACACTGCCAACTAAACTCAAAATGACAGTTCGAAGACCCTGCTTCGGGAAAAGTCTTACTTTAGTAAACACCTTACCGGGACTGAGTTTCAACACTCCTCCCACTCTCTCCTCCAGGATAAGTACCGCCTATCCTTCGGTCAGTACAGTGGGCGTGCGGGTGACGCCCTAAGCGGGGGCTCGAACATGATGGAGCAGTGGTCCGCCTCCCAGGGTGGAATGTACTTCAGCACCAAGGACCAGGTCAGTCCGGTGACCAGCGAATGCCTCACACACCCAAACACTCCCATCCCTCACGATACATATACATCTATCATCGCTAGCTATTTGGACTCCCCGGGAACGATGCCCCCTTGCCCCCTTGCCCCATGACGAAGGTAAGGATGAAGAGGGACGTTCTTTTTCTGCTTTTTGTTGACAGGACAATGACCGCTTCCTGCAAGGCAGCTGTGCCCAGGAGAATCAGGGGGGCTGGTGGTATAACAGGTCTGGAAACAAACAACAGGACTAGAAATGTTTGGAGTGCAGCACTGCCAGCTCCTAATACGACGGCTCGCATGTCAGCCTATATCTGTATATATCCAGGTGCTAAACACCAATCCTTGGATTTCTTTTCTGTTGGTGTTGTGTCTGTCTTTCTCGCTGTCTCCTTCTTGACCTCTCACGTTTCTCTCGCTCTTTCGTTTCTCTCGCTCTCTCTTTTCTTTTTCTCTTTTTCCTTCTCTCTTTCTAGGTGTCATGCTGCCAACCTGAATGGAAAGTTCTACCGGAGAGGGGAATACAAGGCTAAGTTTGACAATGGCGTGGTGTGGGGGACGTGGAAGGGCCTCTGGTATTCCCTCAGACACACCACCATGAAGGTGAGGCCCCGGCTCTTCCTGGACAGCAGCCTGGGCAGTGGAGCAGGGCCGGACGGATAGCTCCAGCAGGAAAGTCAGAGGCTTCACCCTTGTTTTAAGCCCTAGATGAAGGGGCTGTTATAGCTATACAAATTATATGTGTATTAGTGATAAAGTGGAAAGACTTAGAGCCAATCAATTGATATCATAATGACTTAAATTCATTTGTATCTTTATATCTTCATCTTACATCGTTTACACATCGTGTTCATGTATTCCATAACATTTTGTTCAAATAACAACAGATAAGTTGGCATGCTAAAATAATAAATGTGCATTACAAACACAAAGGTCTCCCTGATGTTTCCCAAATTGCAACTAGAACAGTATGCCTCATACAGTACCAGTCAAAAGTTTGGACACATTGTCCAAACTTTTGACTGGTACTGTATTCTGAAACAAACAGACATGTTACATCAGGTAGATTGTTTTTTCATACATAAAATACTGAGAGAGGCACACACTTCATGCCGTAATTTTCCTGCTTCACAAAAACTCTCAGCCTCAACCGCCCCCTCAAACAAATACCAAGACTGTATCTTACCCAACTTGAGACTTGCACCTCGACATTGATGTCAGACAACTGCATAATGTCGATCATTCCCCTTGACAGAGAGTGAGGACCGAGTCATGGGTGGAGGCAGCGTTGAGTAGTCACTTAGCCCTCGTGTTGTATCATGTGTGTGCCAGTTTCCCTGGCCTTTCACGAGACCGTCCTGTTCAATGTGGGTGAGTGTGACTGAATGTGCTTGGCATAAAAGTTTGATTTCAATGTTTGATTTCAATCAACTGACAGTCTCAAGAGCCTACCACCGAAACCTTATAAAGTATATTTTGAGATGATAAGGAAGAGGCATTTTCTTTTGAGATGAGCAATAGTTGTCTTTGGAATAGTCACATTCAAGTGGTCCCTGGAAACAAGACACTTACAAAACAACAGGACAATTGACACATTTTACAGTGTAAGACATTGACATGGGTTCCCTTGAAACATTATGCAAATGGTGACATTATGGCTGCTCGTCATTCTTCTCCCTATCTGCTACTAGGTCCAGTAGCAGATAGGGAGAAGAGTCATTGATACTAGATTCATGTTGTCACAAAACACTGTCAAATGACAACATTATAGAAGTACAGACTCTTGTACTCTTGATATGTAAAAAAGACTCGATATAAAAAGCACTATAAAAAACACTCACTTGACAATGTGTGACATTTGAAGATGTCCACGGAAAATAGACACCCCAAAGTCTTGAGATTGTTTGAGCAGTTATCCTCCTCTCCTCTCCTCTCCTCTCCTCTCCTCTCCTCTCCTCTCCTCTCCTCTCCTCTCCTCTCCTCTCCTCTCCTCTCCTCTCCTCTCCTCTCCTCTCCTCTCCTCTCCTCTCCTCTCCTCTCTTCTCCTCCTCTCCTCCTCTCCTCCTCTCCTCGACACCCCAAAGTCTTGAGATTGTTTGAGAATTTATCCCCCTCCCCTCCCCTCCCCTCCCCTCCCCTCCCCTCCCCTCCCCTCCCCTCCCCTCCCCTCCCCTCCCCTCCCCTCCCCTCCCCTCCCTCAGGTGTGTCCAGGTGAGTAGTCCTCTCCACCCAGGTAAGCCAGGTCCAGGTCCAGCATCCTCTGCTCCTCCTCACTCAGCCCGTAGGGGGAGCCACTGCTGCTGTAGTCCCCCGACAGGGGCAGCGAGCGGCAGCGGCTCTTCCTCTGCTCGGAGGCCGACACGCTGAAGGTGGAGCTGCGCTGGCGCCCCCGGGGGCCGGAGGTCTGCGAGCAGGACTGGGCCTCCTTCAGCTTGCGGGCCAGGATGTTCCTCTGGATGGGGGACGGGCCACGGCGGCTCCACTTCTGCTCCGCCCGCTCCACTCCCAGGTGGGCTCCGTCGCCACGTGTCCCCGGCCCACCAATCCCAGAGGTTCCCCCTCCTCCTCCGCCTCCTCTTCCACCGCCCCTCAGCCAACCCATCCCTCCCCTGACCTCGGCTTTACCGGCCAGCTCAGTCATGGAGGTGGCTGCTGAAGTGTTGGTCCCTGTGTGCTTGGTGTCGCTGGTAAGAGCGGGACCCGATGTCTCCAACCACGGTCTTCTCCGGTTGTCCCCAGGGGCTCTGGCTGGGCTCCTCGCCCAGTCGGCGGGCCCCTGTTCTGGGATGGAGTAGGAGTGGTAGGGAGGGTAGGCCTGGTTCTCCCAGGCTCCCCTGGTCTTGCAGCTGCCCTCTGGGAGGGTTCTGGGAGCCACCTGGAGTAGACGAGACAACAAAGAAGGGAATTACACATTCCATTTATGAAACTCTTCATTTGAATTGTTGCTGCCCCGTAGGTGAACACCCAGTGTACTACAGAGACACATGATAGGGTACAGCGAGTCATGGATTGGTAGATGGCCGACCTGAGTCATGCTCCTTTCTCTGTAAGGCCGAGAGGAGGCCAGGGGAGGGGGCTGGGGCTTGGTGTCGTGAAAACTTAGGGTCCGCCGGAAGTTGGGGTTCCTCTGATAGGGGCCCCCTCCCGCTCCCCCTCCTCTCAGCCCCCCCAAGCTGCTCCTCTCCACCATCTCCACCCAGTCGGCTGTGCGGTCGCGCCTCTTCGCGCTCCCCCCGCTGGCGTACCCCGCCGTGGGGGCCCCCAGGACGAGCTCCACCCTGGGGCTCAGCCTGTCCGGTAAGGTGTGGGAGCTCCGTGGTGGGGCCCACGCCTCGGGAAAGGGGACTGTGATGCGGAAGCCGCTGAGGTTCGCCTCGTCCGGGAGGTCCAGGGTCACAGGGCTGGGAGCGAGCCCAGGGGAGGTGAGCCCTGCTGGGGTTGGGGTGGAGGCGGCGGTGGGTGTTGCGGTGGTCTCCAGTAGCGTGTCGTGGACGGGGCTCTGGGAGACGTGGTAGACCTGGGTGGCCTCCTTCAGACCTTTCTTCTTCATCTCCTTCAGCTGATGCTGGGCCAGGCGGTAGCTGGGGAGGCAAAAAAGCGAAGACTCGTCAACAAGATTTTCATGGACCAACATTCAGTGCAACAGATACCTTGTTCTTAAAAGTGCAAAATGTTGCCAAAAAATAAGAAGAAATATGTATACATGGATTATATATTAATTAAAAGTAAAATACTAACATTTATTAATAATAACAGTAAAATTTTTACAGAACTGTAAGCAGGTACTCTAAGTGACATACCCAAAGATAGGTGGCAGCACCTTCTGCCCTGAAGGAGACAGCCGGTCGGCGTCCTGGGCCAGAGGGAGAACCAGGGACTGTGGTAGAGCCTGGCAGCCCAGCGGCGAACTCCCTGGCTGGGCAAGCCCCAACCCCAGCGCCCCCTGGCCCTGGCTCTCCGACAGGCTGGGTCTCTGGAGGCTGTGCCCGCAGATGGAGGCCTCGTCGGAGAGCTTGCGGCCCCCGGGGGAGTGCATGGAGGCGCGGCGTACGGAGCTGCACGGAGGGGCCCTGCAGAGCTTCCTCCACACGGTCACCAGCACGGTGGCCAGGATGACAGCCAGGCACAGGGAGATGCCGGCTATCACCACCAGGTTCCCCCCCAGGAGACTCACTCCTGCCGGGGTGGGGGCGTTGGACGGGGTGGGAGGGGCCAGCACTAGGAGAAGGGGGAGGAGGAAAAGAGGGAGAGGTCAACTTGGTTGAGTGACGCGTGTGCATCACGGAGAGTTTGGAACTGGGAGTACATGTATTCTGTTTGGCAGGTAACTCCTCTGTTTGTCCATTCCTTATGTCCGTAGAGAATGAGTAACGTCAAGGCTTTCCGGCGTTTCGGTATAATTCACTGCAACCAGCGAAGAAGTGTGCAATGTGAGCGAGTGAGATTGAAAGATTGATTGAAAATGAACACAAATCAGAGATTGACAGATGACAGATAGACAGAGCAAACTCGCACAGTTTTGTCTTCAGGAAAGAAGGGGAAAGAAGGTTTGTCCGTCTCAGAATGGAGTGAAGGAAACCGAACAGAACAGAGTATAAGGAAAGGAAAAAGGAGGGAAAGAGAGAGTGTGTGTGTGTTTGTGTGTGAGTGTGTGTGTGAGTGTGTGTGAAAGCTGACCTGCACAGTCATCCAGAGAGCAGAGCGACTGCTCCTTCATCATGCCGGTGCACTGCAGCCCGCCACCCCCAGAGGGCAACAGACACGCACGCACCCGCTCCCTCACGCCTTCCCCACAGCTCACACTGCACATGCTCCACGCCTGCCACGGACCCCAGGTCTCTGCAGGGAGGGAGGTAGGGAGGGAGGGAGGGAGGGAGGGAGGGAGGGAGGGAGGGAGGGAGGGAGGGAGGGAGGGAGGGAGGGAGGGAGGGAGGGAGGGAGGGAGGGAGGGAGGGAGGGAGGGAGGGACAAAATGAGTTGGAGAGAGGGAGGGAGGGAGGGACAAAATGAGTTGGAGAGAGATAGGGAGAGAGAAAAAGAGGGAGAGAGTGGGAGAAAGAGAGAGAAGGATGGAATAACATGCCACTACGAAATGTATAAATTATCATAATTATACATTACATGTTCCTTGGCATTATTATAATTGTCTGTTTTATGATTGACGATGATTAAGTTCTCTGATTCACGTTAATAATAACATATGTCGTTCCTTCACTGTGGACTGCTTTGGCAACACTATTTAACCAAAACATTCAAACCAGTAAAGCATGTTGAATGGAATTGACTTGAATTGAGAGAGAGCGATTAAAGGAAAAATGTGAAGTTGTAATGAACCAACAATGGCCGAGTTTCTCTGAATGGGTCTACTGTATGTTTTGTCTCCCGGGGTGTGGGTGGGGTTGGCAGTGGGGGTGGTGGAGGGTGTTGGGTGGGGGTGCTGGGGTGGGGTCTCACCTGCGCTCCTGTGGACCACCAGACAGGTCTGCGCCGGGCTGGGCGAGCGGCTGAAGTTCAGCACGAAGCGGAAGCAGTACTTGTTCCGGCCCGGGTCGAACACCGAGCAGTTGAACTCCGTCTCGTTCTCCCCGTGCGTCAACCACTTAAACGCCAGCAGGGGGGAGGAGGGGTCGTCCGGGCCGTCCAGCCCCGCCCCCGCCCCCCCAGGGCTCCCGGAGGCCCCCCTCCCCCCCGGGGGCCCGTCCCGGTACAGGCGCACCTTCCCGTTGATGTGGGCGCAAGGCGGCGTAATCAGACGCACGGAAACAGTCCCCTCACAGCCGGTCCGGTAAGCTTGGGGGTTGTTCACCAGCAGCTTGTAGGAGAAGATCCGCGACAGGTAGAGAGGCCCCGAGGTCTTCACGTCCTGGGAGGTGTGGGTCGAGCGCAGGGCCACGGTGACAAAGTCCCTCTCGGTGAAGGGGAAGGCGCAGGCCAGCTCCATGGTCTGGGAGTGCAAGGCTTTGATCGGGAGTCGCGTGCGGGCGCGGACCTTGTCGATGCTGTTGCGGCCGATCTGGTTGAACTCCAGGTAGCTCACTTCCAGGTAGAGGGCCGAGCCGAATCCGCTGGAGCATGACTGGAAGTGCTCGTTGGTGGAGAGACCTACCTGGGGAAGGGGAGAGAAGGGGAAGGGAGGAACATCATTGGTCTGAACAGAAAAGTCCAAAACTTAACAATGGAATATTCTTTACCGACCTGAAAGGAACCTGATTGGTTACTGGACCTCTCCACGGCAATGTGGATAGTGGGCCATTCCACCTTCAGTTCTGGACTCCACCACAGGGTGGCCACTTCTGTACTGCCCGTGTCACTCCCATTGGTATTATGGACAATGGCATATCTGGTCTGTTCCAGTCGGAATCGGAACGTTCCGGCATACAGGAAGCAGGAGCAGTTGAACTCCACTCTGCCCTCTGATTGGTTGGAGGGGAGGTTCCTGGTCAGGACAGTGGTGTTGGTTTCCGTGTCGACCAGAGACAGCGTGGTGTTGCACTCAACCGTGTCGTTCCGTTCCGTGCTGTAGTCGATGAACACGCTGGCGTTACTCAGGGCTACGTGGAGTGAGGGCCAAAGGTGGAGTCCAGCCATTGCTATAAAGAGGAGAGGAGAGGAGAGAGAATGTAGAAAGAATGTAGCTGCTATTTATACAGTACGAGCACATGCGTTTTGTGGGGAAATATCATTGATGAGTCTTTCGGTACCTTCACCATGAGCTTACTGAGGTCCTCAAAGGCCTGAGGAAAGAGGGACGGAGCGAGGGGAGAGAGAGAGAGAGAGAGAGAGAGAGAGAGAGAGAGAGAGAGAGAGAGAGAGAGAGAGAGAGAGAGAGAGAGAGAGAGAGAGAGAGAGAGAGAGAGAGAGAGAGAGAGAGAGAGAGAGAGAGAGAGAGAGAGAGAGAGAGAGAGAGAGAGAGAAAGAGAGAGAGAGAGATGACAGAGCCAGATGAAGGACATTGGCCTGAGCTGTTTTGGACTGTGAGCTGCAGGGGCCTTGTGATGTGTGCGCTGCCTGCCGCTGTGTGCAGCTCACATCCTGATCAGGAACCACCCTCCAGAGGGCCGGGGCACAGTCTCCCTCCCTCCCTACCCCCCCTCCCTCCATCTTCCTCCCCCTGCTGAGTGGTCCTCCCCTTTCGGTTTGAATGGGCCTAAATTGACCTTCAGAGCAATTCAATATGGGGTGGGGCTCTCCACAGCAAAATACTTTAGAGCATTGAAATCAAAGCAGTTAAGCAGTGTGCCTGTGTGGGGGGGTAGGGGGGTGTCTTTCAGCCCAGCAATTACACTCCTGATTCAACCAGGAGTTCAGATGAAAATCTGCTCTGGTTGTGCCCATCTAAGGTCTTGAAGTCAGAGTGTGCTAGTCTGGATCCGAACCAAAACATGCCCCGTCTACCTCACATACCTGCTGTCAAACTGCCCTCATGATGCACTGCCTCACATTTCCACCTCCCCCGCCCCCCCGCCAATCACCTCGTCCCACTCACCGTATCCCAGGAGCGCCAACAGGAATGGCAGTGGCGAGACGGAGCCCTGTGGCATTCCAACGCCCGGTGGCCCGGAATTCTGCTACTCCACATGACCCTCCTCCCCCGCCATCCCAGCACTCTGAAAACCAACGGTAGACCAATCACAGGACAGAAAAAAACACACAGTTGAACGACAAAAAGACGGCGTAAAAAAAAAAACAGACCCGTCGTGCCAGAAGCTGACAGGCAAGTTTACAACTGACCTTTGGTACTGAAGAAATATTTCTGAACATCATTGAATTGGATTTGTCTAGGCCAGTCTGACGCTGCAGCATTGAACCACCTTTCTGTAACTTAATTCCACTTTCTATGTACTTGTATAAATATGAGTATATCAAAAAACAAAGAGAATCTGCATGGATACGGAACTAAACAGCATAAAATATACCGAATGTACTTTCTTTCCATGACAGTGGACCCTGTCAACTAACCTACCCCAAGCTCTGGAGGCAGACGCCCAGCAAACAGAAGCAGATCACCAGGTAGAGAGCCCGCAGAGCTGGAGCTGAAAACTTCACATTTCCTGCTCTTCCTTCTTCGCTAACCTTTCATCTCCCGTTAGGACAAATAACACACACCTCTGGAGGAGGTCCTCTTGTCAGACACACACAAACACACACACACACAAACACACACACACACACAGCCAGTAGGCAGATGCTCTTGCCAGGCTGTCACCTTGTGTGAGTGTGTGTTTACACAGAACAATGGGTCGATCTCTTTCTCCAACATTAGTTTTCCTATCCAGCTTTGGTGTCAGGAACAAGAAGCAAAAATAACTTTTTGTGTCAGTTCCTGTCCTATACCCTCACCTGCTGCAGTCAAATACACAGAAGCCCTGAACAGGTTACGTTCACCAAGCATCCCAGAGTCAAGTAACCTACTGAAGATCCCTGATTAAATTACAATTCTGTTGGAAAACTCGAGATCTGTTCTATGAACTTCTATTGAACTCTGTATTTTCTGTTTTCAGTCTTGAATGGTAACCCACAGAGTTGAATCAGTTTGTGTTAAATGACATGATTGTACGTTTTGACTGCTCAAAGTGACCTACTGTCATTGTGGTGAAAGAACGTCAGATTAAAAACTTGTTTAGCAGGTGCAAGGGCTGGGAATCACTCCAGCTATACATTTACTGCAAGCTTGAGTCAATCAGAGTTGACAGTTGACACACAAACTTCGTTGTTGTGTAGTAATAATGCAATTTAAATTAACCGTCGTATCTCGACAGAATGAACTCAGCGAGTGTGAGACGTTTTTGGTTTAGGTTCATGAATGCCTGATATGCCTTGACTGGTCTCTGGAAGAAAAAAATGTCTGTTGTTTTGTAAAAAAAAAAAAGATTATGAGTGCTAGCCAAGACTTCAGTGCAACAACCCAGTGACTCCAACTTTCCCTCTCCCTCTGTCCAAAGCCACACTTATCACTCACAGTCAGAAGGCGGCGGTTCAACAATTCAAAGAAGCGGCCAACCCACTCTTATGCAGTTTTATGTCCCATTCAACAATGGGAAAAACATAACAACTTTTTTTAGCAACAAAAGTAGAAAATAGATGCATCTCACTTACTGCATTCAGAGTTGGATTTGGAACGTGTTGTTTTATTGTAGTCAACATATTTCTGTATTGTAGGTTACACCAGCAAAAACTGTATTTTTTCCGAATGTTACTATTACGCTTTTTGGGTATTACCAAATGTTGTCTATGTATGTAATATACTCTCGTGGATCAGACAGGATGTGTGACTTCAACCGAGACTGATCATTAAAAGTTATCAAATTCAAGTTACTTACATTCCTTGTGATCTCAGCAAATCATCATTAAACATGCATTTCTAAAAGGTCCCAACCAAACAACACAAACTCGATCGTTGGTAAGGAGATCAGATCTGATGACAGCTTCGATCCTCTGCAGAATTTCAGTCACAGGACAGTTTGAGAGATATACGTCTATAACCGGTCTGCATCCGTGGGAGAGTCTGTTGCGAGGGCGATCCGCGCTCCAGCGCTGCAACACCGTGAACGCGCATTCCCAGAATATGACCCTTCCAATTACACGGCTCTTCAGTTAAATATGAGACGGCATGCAGCCTTACGTGCTGTCAATAATGTTTAAATTGATAAAGCCATTTAAAATAATACAAGGAAATGTATAAAATGGTTGTGTTTCGATATACAATGAGCAACCAAGTGCAAATTTAAAGGGACATTTCACTTAAAGCAACCCTTCACGATTTGACTACAAATTCATCCGGATTGCACAAAAATAAGAGCATACAATTTGAATATGTTCAAATTTCTTTCTTTTTTTTCTACTGAAAAATACATAGACAATTTACAAAAGGAAGATAAAATGCTGGCTGTACAACTGCTAGTCATGCTATTAAACGGGAAGGTCTAGAAGCTAAATGTTTTAGTCCATATAGTTTCCTCTGTGTCAGGCGCCCCAAGGAGAAGGTCACATCCCTTGAAGATGAATCACAAGGGAGGTTTTACCTGCCTCAGGTAATCCAACAGGCCTGTACAGCCTTCACACAGGGATAACTGTTACAGAGCGCAGGTGGTGGCAGGTAGGTATAGGCAGGAAAGCAAGCAGGCAGACAAGCAGCGAAGTAGACAAACAGGCAGGCAAGAGGAAATGCATTCAATTAGGAATTTGCCTAAACCATGAGCGTAGGGCCAGACGTCTTGATGGAGGTAGTAACGTCTTTCCTTTATATAACCATGTGACCATATCATTTACACTATCATTTGGACTCATGTAGGCCTGCCTGTTTTCTTCACCGAATGATAACGTTTTGTTTCTAACATAGTGAAAGTTGAGGAGGACACAAACAAGAGTAGAAACCCCAAAGACAGAGGCTGACTGGCAGGTCAGTCTGGTCGTCCTAATCCACCTGTGATGTAACTGCTTCAAGGTCATGGGACTGGGAGGGGGAAGAGAGGAGGAATCTAACCATGATCCTAGACATCTGCACCCGCAAGCCATTCAGAGCAGAAGCATGCCAGTGGGTGTCCTTGTGTGTGTCCTTGTGTGTGCGCGCGCCTCTCCTAGCCAAGCTCTTAGCCCATCTCCTTCCGAGAACCGTCTGAAATGTAGGTTATAGCTTGTCTCCCCATACTGAACCAGTTTATAGCAGACAGCCATGGAGTCGAGTTCGGAATCAGACAATATCGGCCTTACTCACTAATACGCACAAGCCTTTCTCAGGTCATTGCTGGCTGCTTTTCTCTACCAATTGAAACCATTATCTATCAATGAACGGGCCACATGGCTGGATAATCTAATCGAAGCAGGAGCTCTGCGGTCCCTCGTGCTTCGACCAGAGGAAGCGAGCGGCTAACAGGAAGCCGCTCCGGAGTAATGGGCTAAAACCCAGTTTAGCGCTCAGCCGCAGACAATGAGAACAAAGAGCGTGCCAGAGGGGGCTAATCTACGTTTCTACTAACAACGTTTCAACTAATCTCAGATCCATTGAGGGAATTACTTTTTAAGATTAAACGACCCCGAGTTAAAATGGCTGCTGTCCTTGCTAGGCTTGTACTCTTGGGAGTAAGAACGCGGGACCAGGTTGCCTTCACTCTTTCTTTATGGTGTAGTAGGGCCTGTTATTTTGAGGTCGTTCTGGGTGTCCTTCAGAAGCCTTTTAAGAGGAAAGGCGGTCAAAATGTTTTAAAATGGTATCGATGCCACATGCATTAAACCTGTGGTTTTCGGTCAGATCTGGTCCTCAGGGCCCCACTGTCCTGCATGTTTTAGGTTATCAGGTGCGCTGGAGCTGGGAAACATCGACAAAACCCAGGACAGTAGATCCCTAGGAACAGGATTGAAGAGCACTGCAATAAACCAATTTAAAAAGATGAAAGAGCCATTTATTTGGGCTAAGATCGTTCACTTTTGGGTGTAGTGTATTCATAATGTCATGGCTAGACTCCTTTTCCTTACAGTAAACAAAATAGAAGGGGTTAAGGGAGCAGTAAGAAACAATTGATACTGTGCCAGTGATGATTTGACTCGCAGTCCCAGACTGTGTTTAATACAAAGGGAACACAACAGACCGCCTAGAGAACATTGTGAGGGGAACGGTTCGAATGCACGCATATATGCTCTCCTCGGATGGTCATGCCAAGAACAAATAAACACAAAATCAGATGTCTCGTGTTTGTCCAAAACTAAATTTAATCTGCCTGGGGAGGGAGGGAGGGAGGGAGGGTGGGGGGGTGTTATCAAAGACACCGTTTCAAACAGGCTCAGGCCCATAGCAGTCTGTAACATAGACATGAACTGGAGGGAACAGACCCTCAATGACATTTCCATTGAGACAGAGACCATTTTCTCTACCTGACCCCGGCCCGCAAGAACCAACTGCGATCTTATACAGTACATCAAGCTCTACTCCTTGAGTCATGATACGGTCCCCATCCTCCATTTTGTTCATTCTTCTTACGAAAGAAAAAAAAAAGACGTACAGTATTAATGATGACAGAAACCTCATGGCGCATAAGCTATGCGTTCATAAAAATAAATGAAACAATTGCCCGAATTGAATAATTCATTGCTGAGTGAAAGAATCTTTGGGGAACACCCTTGCATATTCCTTTTTTTTTTTTAAGGCAGCATAGCCAGGTTATCGCTTTCCTTGTGCTGCTATCATGCTATACAAACACAGTACCGTTACAGGACATCCAACGATTTCTAGTCCCTTAGACCTGCATTAGCTCTGTATTCTTCCTGATAATTATGTTCTGGTTGTCCAGAGACATCGTGGGATATGCACCAACCAACCCCTCATTGGCCAGTCACAGAACACCCTTTGCTTTCCAAGAGAAAAGGGAAGAACATTGATATCACGTCAGTCTTTGACGTCGCTGAAACGTGGATGCGAATTCCACGTCACGTTGCTCGGAGCGTCGAGTGTCACATCTGGGGGAGCGCGCGACCGGGTCAGAACAGGTTTGGGTAAAACCTCAGGCCCTCCACGGAGTCGTCCCGGCACAGGTGTCCCATTTTCTCTGCCAGCAACAACCTGGGGCCGTGTGAGAGAGAGAGACAGAGAGAGAGAGAGAGAAACAAACAAGGAGGAGGACAATGAAAAGGAAGGAGACAGAAAGAGAGGAAGAAAGCAAGGACAAACGTTGTATTGCCTGTTGCACCGTGCCGAGATCCTGTTGTGTTGCAAACAGGCCGCGCAAAAAAAAAAAAAAAACATGTTGCACTTGAGATACAAGGTTGCTATTGTTGCACGGTCTGATCAGAAGAATCATGTACGACTGAATTTGTTATTGTTGCACTGCGTCTGGTTCACAGGCTCTAACCATTAAGTCAACACAACTTTAAAATGCTAATGGTTGCCACAACAGTAATCTGGCAGAGCAACCTTTCCTTTTCAAACCCAAACAGTCGTAGCTACCTCTCTTTGGACAGCAGAACAGAGAGACCCAGAAGCTTGGCAAACTCCTCCGCCGTCAGCGAGCCCTTGTCAGACACCTGCGAGACAGCAAACAGGGAGGGAGACAGAGAGAGAGTGAGAGAAAGAAAGGCAGCATGTCCACACAGTAACATGAACGCAGTGGGACGTGCAGTCGGCTAGAGGGCCAAGTGCAGGTCCCGGGGGGATTAGAACCTACACTGTCGAGCGCTGACGCGATCATCTCCTCTTCACTGTGGGACTGGAGCTGCACCACCATCACCCCGCTGTCGAACACACGCAGCCTGTCACGGTCGGAGGGAAAGAGAGAGAGAGAGGGGGAGGGAGGGAGAGAGAGAGAGGGGGAGGGAGAATGGGAAATAAGAGAAGAAAAGGTAGTTATATTAATATGCTTATACAGTGGGATGGCCTCAGAGTTGAACTTTTGAGTCAACATAGAAAGACACAAACACACACAAACACACACACACACACACACACGCACACAGAGGGCTAGGCAGTGGTCAGTTTTAGAGGCACTTGGACTTGGTAGGCGGTGGAAACAGGCAGTGTTTTCTTTTGAAACTCTGGGAAGTGACAGGAAGTGACACGGCCACATAGGGCGGACACAACCTCCAACAACAGGAAGTCAGACAGGAAGAGCCTGGCCGATTCCCTCCTGGCTCACACGCCCATGCGCGCACAGACACACACACACACTGAGAAACCTACCTCAGTGGAAGCTTGAGTGACTCAAACATCTTACATGCGTTCACCAAATCTTCTGGGGATAACAACTAGGACACAGAAAGAGAAAGAGAGAGAGAGAGAGAGAGAGAGAGAGAGAGAAAGATGAAGGGTGGAGAAAGAGTTGGGCGGTGGAGAGAGAGAGACGGGCAGTGGAGAGCGAGAGACAGGGAGTGGAGAGGGAGTAGGAGGGTGGTGAGAGAGAGAGAGATGTGGGGAGGAGAGGTTGGAGAAAGACAATAAAAGGACATTCGTTAAAGACTACAAAGGAACACGCAGACACGACACAGACAGCCTTTAGAGAAGACGACTCGGCGTACGACAGCAGATGGACCAGTCCCTCTCGCTTTAACTTCGCTCTCTCCCCTTCAGACGAGGGCCTCAGATACAATTAACCGGCGCTTGCTCATTTGACAGGTCTGCTTCATGTGCATCCTGCTAGCCTGCTAGCCTGCGCGTGCCTGAGTCCTCACCTCCATGCCACGCGCTCTGTTGACGAGACAGTACACCTCCGTCATAGCCATCATGCCTCCCCGCTCCTGATGAAGGGTGAAGGGGGAGCGAGAGACGGAGAGGCAGAAAGAGAGGGAGAGAGGGTGAGAGCGAGACAGAAAGAAAGGGAGCGAGGGACAGAGAGACAGACAAAAGTGAGAGAGTGATCGAAAGAGAGAGGTTGGTCAAGTGTGAGAGACACAAGACAGCCTAAATGAGATCAAACGATCATGACGTGTGCCACACACACACACACCTCCAGGGGGGTCTGCAGGATGTCTCCCAGCTGTTTGGCCAACTGCATGTGGTAGTGCGTGCCCGAGCCATGGGTTTCCCTGGTAACAGGGTCGGCAATACCCATGCTCAGTAGGTACGACTTGAAGCGGATCGTCTGTGAGGGAAGAGGACAGCGCAGCATTCTCCGTGAGATGACGAGTTAGCATGTTAGCTCGGCTAGCCGACACCGTTCGGGATCCCTGTCACGTTCTCAGGTGAAAGAATGAGCGTGCATGCGACACGTGTGTTTCCTTAAGAATACAGTTTGCCTAGTCCAGCGTGGATTAGATCTATCATGTTTGGAAAGCACACAGCTTACAAACACCACAGGGGGTCAAGAAGACAAGAACGCACACGCACGCACACGCACGCACGCACTGAGCCAGCAGCTTTTAACCCCTTGCACACAAACTCTAGACACCTTCGTTGGACAACAATGCAAAGTACAGTAAACATAACTGAAAATAAAGATGGACGTTTGCGAGGAGAAAATATGTTTCTCAAGGGACCTTGAAGGCGTACAGTAAGGGGGTGGGTACTGTAGTCTAAAGTCCTCCTCAATCCCAGAAAGCCTATTAAGTGCAGGAGTATTATGGTAAGAACTGGAAGATCACATGGGTGCTTTCAGACCAACAGCCTATCTAAAGCCCCCGAGGGCCAACCTGATGAGGCAACTCTGTTACCCATACTCAGAAATTTGCATGTCTGGAAAGGCTGAGTTTCCAATCCCATGCGTGTATGGTATGTCTGTGTTCTATGCCTATACAAACCTCATCCTCGGTAATGTCTCCTTGCTTCTCTTTGATTTTGTTGGCAATGGATCGAGACAGCTCCACCATCTCTTTTGCCTACAGGGAAAGAACACACACACACACTGAAACACGCCGAGTCACAGCCATGATGGCACTGGGGTGAACTGCAGGGTCTGAAATTGGAGCTGCTGTTCATACAGTACTAGCACATGCGTTTAGCGGGGAAATATCATTGATGAGTCTTTCAGTACCTTCACCATGAGCTTACTGAGGTCCTCAAAGGCCTGAGAAAAGAGGGACGGAGCGAGGGAGAGAGAGAGAGAGAGAGAGAGAGAGAGAGAGAGAGAGAGAGAGAGATAGAGAAACTAAGTATAAGTACATGCTGGATAACAGACAAAAAACAAACCCTAACCACAGATATCATTTAAAAGGCCAGCCCTCCCTGTGCTCCAGGCAGCGGTGAAACCACACATATTTCAGGGGCTTCAGCCTCGGGCTGAGCCCACCGAGCCAGCCAGCACGGCCGGCGCTCACTCGCCTGCATGGCTGCCAGGAAATATGAATTGAATTCTTTGAAAGGCTCGACAGGACTTTGATCCTTCTAGTACGTTTGCGGCGGCACGCAGGCACCCCACGCGGGGCGCCCTCGGGGGGGGCTGGAGCGCACGCTAAAAACCAGGAAGCCAGGACCAAGGGGGGGGGGGGGGGGCGGTACAGCGTCATGCTGTCTACTGGCAGAGCAGCCCCCACCCCCACAACCCACCCCAAGGTGCTGATAGAAGAGCTTCACAACACGCAAGCTGGCGATATATCGACGCCCACGTCCCTTCCCCCCCAACACACTCTTTCAGTCTATATCTGTGTGTGTGTGTGTGTCACCTCAGAGATGTTTTTGTCTGTCTCTTTCCTCTTCTCTTCTATCTTCCTCTCGATGCCGACAATTCCCACCGCGCGGGTCCTTCCTGCCTGCTGCCACCACAGAAGAAGAAGGGGGAGGGAGAGACACAGTCAGAACATGGCTGGCACAAATGCACAAAACCCAGGATACAAAAGTACGGGTCTGAAACACATGACTGAAAAAAGGATTGACTCAATTAAGTCAATGTTCCAAACTGCATCACCAAATGTACTCGTGTCTATTGTGCCTAGTTCATCCCTCAAAACCCAGCTATTTCTGTGATTGAATTAATGTATAGGAGGCGGTTTCTAGTGCCAAAAGCGCCATCATGTGGATGAAAGTTGCATTACAGGCTGTCACAGAAAAACATTCGCAGTCACAGAACAATACTAACATTCAACCATGACATGGTTTGTCAAACCTATTTAAGCAAAATATTGCTTTGTCACAATATCACAGCACGCAAAAAAAAGTAGCCTGGTAGTTCTAAGCCGTTACAGAGGAAAACCAGAGTCTCATTGGCTGAGTCTGCTCTGTGACCTCTGACCTGAGATCCCGTTGCTGTGGGGATGGGCTGTGACACAGGTGTGCTCTCCCATCTCTTCCGGGTCATCTCCTCAGTCAGTCTCCTGTTGAACTACAGAAAGAGCCACACGGGGAGATAGGAAATGAGTTCCGCCCCCATTCACATGTAAGCGTACAGGAGATGCTATGATCCACAAGAGAAGTCCAACAAGCGCATAGTAAGTACAGCAGATCATTGAAAACAGGAAATGCACATGGAATGCACGCGATGATCTGAAACACACATACTGAACGTGATAGGAGGCTGAGCCATATGGCGACACAGAGATATCCCTCTCACACTGTGACCACGTATCACCTCGATCTGTCCGTGTTCTTTGAAGGAAAGCTTGATGAAGGAGAACTTGCTCTTCTGGTAGGGTCCTGGCTCCTTCTTGGGTGAGGCTGCGTGCAGGTGGATGACTATCTTTGCACTGGGGATTTCAAGACGGACACTTAGCACATTCGGTGAAATCAACGTGACTCCACTGTAGTAACATGCATGGCAGGTGTATTAGCAGGAGCAGTGCACCCAGATGTCGTTGTTTGACACCGCCGTCACATTTCTGTGAGGTTAGACAGCCGCATGGCAATCACCTTTTTCCTATTCCGGCAGCTTGTTCCTCAAAGAAGATGATCTGGGACAAGGGTATGGATATGCAACACTCCTATGCAGAAAAAAACACCCAGAACGTTGAAATACAACCGCTGTGCGCAGCGTTAACAAATAGATCACATTATCGAAATATTGTCACCTACATGATTTTTGGAGTCTCTCCAGATTAATTGATGAGTGGTGAGAATAGCCACTCCGACATCCATCTTGGCCTGGGATTTTTTTTTTTAGTATGAAATAATAGGCTTTGAGGTGAAATGCTTCTTAAATGCCAAGCAGACATAATTTCGCGAGTAGCTATTGTTGTTGCCACTTCCAAAACAGTAGCACTGCCTGACATAAGCTAGCAGAGCTTTAAACGTCTGGCCTACCTACCTTATCGTCTCCGTCATAGAGTTTGACACCTCGTTGTTGGATTACCAACGTTTCGTTCATTTCCAGGAGGCCATTTGACCACGTGAATCTATCCATTGTATTGGTCCAATGATTGACTACAACCAATATATTTTGCTAGAACCAGCCCATAAAAGACAAATAAGTTGCTACTAGTACAGTAGGAACGACAGTCTTCATGTCTGTTTACTTCCTGACGAGTGTTCAAACAGGAGCCTGTATGGGCTATCCTACTGCCTGAACAAATATGGTCACTTATTTCACTTTTATTAAAGAAATAGTGTACATGTACCAAAAAATGTCAATAAACTCTGAAAATACTCTCATGGATAGCACTACAATAATTTTTTTCATCAAGCAAAAGTTCCACTTTTAACCATGCTTCGCCCATGGTTGGATGGGTCCTAACAAAGGAAGTTTTCCAGCCTGCTGTGCCGCTGGGAGCTGTCAATTGTGTGTGTTAGCTAGTCTACACGAAACTAGCTTGAAAAAGAAGTAGCTAGTTTGTGCACTTTAATATGTGGACCTAGCTAGTTTGTGGTGGTATTTTTATGACTTTACTGCAATATGAATTGGGAGACAGTGAGTTAAGATCATTTTATATAACTATACATTAATTCTAGTCAGTTTTGTTCGTTATTGTGACACAGTTAGCTCTAGCTGGCTAGCTTGTTGTCAGACTAGCTAGACTAGCTGTTAGCCAATTTAGCTATACTAGCTATCAAGTTGCAGATCTTATGCTATCAGTTTCTTTATATTAGCCACAGCTATTTTCATTGCGAGGCATTATCATTGCAAGCTACTTCGGTGAACCCACCAATGATGATCTGAAGTCCACTTTACAGTAAATCTTACTGTAAACTGCAATTTTACGAGTTAGCTAGCTCGCTCGCTAGCTATTAATATTCCAGCGAGGCTTCCTTCAGACCTCAAACATGGACAAGAAATCATTTGACATCGTCTTGGACGAAATCAGAAAGGTGAGTGAACAGATCAAGGTACTAAATGATAGCCTATCCTTGTGTTGATAAACGGCTGCATGAACGCTTCAAACTACTGTTGAAATGTTTTTTCAGTGTGTCCTGACGGACCAGCGGGTAAAGGCGATAGAGCAGGTGCACGGCTATTTCTCCAGCGAACAGGTAGCTAAACGTTGTTTATGGTCCGTTATCTCAACTCCCTAATGACGTTTGCATATGAATCGCAATCAAAGCGGCAGTGTGACTTTTTTTTCTCCAGCAGATGTGGATTCTTGAATGTGTATTTGCATATGAATGAGCAGCGAAAGTGAAGGTGTGAAATGTGGTACTCACTGTCCCCCGCAGGTGATGGACATACTGAAATACTTCTCGTGGGCAGAGCCGCAGATCAAGGCAGTAAAAGCTTTGCAACATGTGAGAATAAACTATTCTTAAACTCTTAAACATCCCCACGGGGTATAGCTTAGTAGGGAAGGGTATTAGTTCAGTGACCGCAGAGCTCACAGGTTCAAATGCCCCAATGCTGTGCGTGGCTTTGGATGAAGGCGTTATATAAACAAATGAATGAAACGTTATTCAATCAGTAATTAGGTGGTTCTGACTGCCTGCTTTCCCCAACGTCTGTCATATCTTTACAGAAAATGGTTGCCATCCCCACAACAAAAGTTGCAAACATCTTGAACTGTTTCACCTTCTCCAAGGACAGACTGGTGGTTCTGGAGTTGATAGCTCTGTGAGTACATCTAGGCTACAACTGTGTCAAATCCCACCCTGTGACCTTCATTGCTTTTGAGCATGACAACCCGATTGCTCGAGTGAGAAAGGGACACGGCAGGCGACATTATGTCGGTCCAGACTGTTGACTGCCAAGTGTTGACCCGGTTCACAGAAACATCGCTGATGCACAGAATTACCGTCCTGTGGAGGACCTGTTCCGCATCCACCTGTCTGAGAAGAAACGAGCCCGCCGCATCCTGGAGCAGGTGGGATCTCACGCACACACACACACACACACACATGAAAACCACCTGTCAATATTACAATGTCCAGGATGTCAGAGGATCTGAGTGTGGCTGTTTGGGCAGGTGTGCAAAGTGGGCTGCAAGGCTCCTGTGGCGATGATCTCATCCTGTGGAATGGTCCCAGGAAACCCCTACCCTAAAGGAAAGCCCAGCCAAGTGACCGGAACATTCCCAGTGAGTATCAGTAAACCCCCCCACACCACACACACACCCTACCTCGACCCCATATCACACACACACACACCCTACCTCACCCCCCACTCCAAACACCACACACACCCCCCAGCCCCACACACACACCCCCACCTCACACCACAAACACACCCCAGCCCCACACACCCCTCTCCTCACCCACAGCCCACCCCACACACCCCTTCCCCCCCACCCCACAATTACCCCACACACACACCCCAACCAACACCCCCCCCCCCCCCCCCCCCGCAGACCCCTTCCCCTCTCCACACACACACACCCCAATCCCCCCCCCGGCTCTGCTTTAATTCTTTGAAGAGAGCTGCCCTCGCGCCACCATTCGTATCAGAAGTCACTAATCACGCTTGCCTCTGGTCTGTCTGCGCTTCAAGGGAACTCCCCCTGTGAAGAAGGAAGGAGAGGAGGGCGCTGCAAACATGGAGGGAAAGGGGATCGCCGCCCGCATCACCGGACCGTTTAAACCGGTAAAGAGCCTGTCCTTTCGCGACCTCACACTAGGAGGCGCTCAGCTGATACGGGCAGCTGCTTCAAGCTCCATTCTCGAAAACCTGCGTAGAAACGTTGTCTGCCTTGTGACATTATTGACAAGTGGATTAGTTTGTAACTGTACTCGTTGACTAGTATACTTACCAGAGCGTCAGGTAGTCGCTTAGTCAAAATATTATGACTGGTAAATGAGAAGTTTTTCAATGTTCTTTAATGGCCCAGGTTTACCTTGGAACTTGATCCTGATGTTTTTAATGGTCACCTCTATTTTGCCCCCTCCCCCAGTCGCCGTCATCCTACAACCCCCACCGGCCCGTGCCCTACCCCATCCCACCCTGCCGACCCCACGCCACCATCGCACCAAGTAAGACCCCCCCGCCGCCCTGAACCGCGACACTCGAACACACCTCGACACTGCGGCCTCACCACAGACCTCAAGCGCCAATGACCGTTCTTAACTGTGTGGATTTGAAGTGCACATGGGAATAGACTTTCAAGTCACGGCAATAGTATGAGAGGGACACTCAGGAATGGGCGTGTTAGACAAGTGTGTGTGTGTGTGCGCGCGCGCGTGTGTGTGTGTGTGTGGTGGGCACCGTTAACGTTTGCCACTGCCACCCAGGTGCGTACAACAATGCTGGCCTGGTGTCTGTGGGAGGGGTGATAACGGCCAACGTTCCCCCTCCGCCCTACAGCGCCACCCCCAGAGCAGCAGGTACAACACGCTGGAGACCTGTGTGTGTGTGTGTGTGTGAGTGTGTGTGTGTGTGCGCGGGAGTGCGTGGACACATTTCTAAGCTTGTTGCCTAACCACCTGGCATGCTGCTTACCTGTGCTTTTGAGGGAATGCGGGAACTCGAATGAGCATTAGGACTTGGCTAGATCAGGGGCGTGTCCAGACATTTTTGATAGGGGTGGCACCAGGGGTGGCCCGCCTCTGACTGGGCATACAGCCAATCATATTTTAATATATTGGGGTGGCCAATCAGATTTCAAGGGTGGCCCGTGCCACCCTAGGCCACTCCCTGAACACGCCACTGGGCTAGATGTGGAACTAGAATCAGCACTAGAGCTAGAATTAGAACTATGTCTGGGACTCAGAAGTTAGCACTAGGACTTGATGCATAACTATAAATAATACTAGAACTATATTTGGGACTCAAATTAGCACTAGGACTTGATACAGAACTAGAATTAGTACTAGAGATACATGCAGAACTATAATTAGTACTGGAACTATGTTTGAAACTGGAATTAGTTGTAGAACTAGATGTGGAAGTAGAAATAGTACTAGAGCTAGGACAGGAAGTAGAATTAGTATTCTAGAGCTGCATTCTTCTTGTGCACCTGGAAGAGAGAGGTGTTGGTGGCCGTGGTCTCAACCTTGTTTCACAACCTCAGTCTGCCTGTCTTGAGCTGTACACCTGGAGGGGAATCACTGTCACTAACTCCTGAGTTAGAATCTGGCACCAATCATAATTCGATTGATTTCCACTGATTTGCCTCAATTCCGTCTTTATGTGCAGGCTTCTGACATGGCTTGTGCTTGTAGAGGCTTTCTCAACACGCTAGTTCACTGCATCAGAAATGAGTTAACTGGTTATTAATCCTGCGGCTGGCTGCTTGCTGCCACCATAACCCCAACTCTCTCTCTCTCTCTCTCTCTCTCTCTCTCTCTCTCTCTCTCTCTCTCCCTCTCTCTCTCTCCCCTCTCTCTCTCTCTCTCCCCCTCTCTCTGTATATCTCTTTCTCTCCCCCTCTCTCTCTCTCTCTCTCTCTCTCTCTCTCTCTGCCCCTCTCTCTCTCTCTCTTTCTCTCTGCCCCTCTCTCTCTCTCTTCTCTCTCTCTTTTCTCTCTCTCCCTCTCTCTGTCTATCTCTGTATATCTCTTTCTCTCCCTTTCTCTCTCTTTCTGTCTCTCTGTCTACTTCTGTATCTCTGTCGATCTCTGCCTGCACTCTGTTATTTTTACTGTTCTGTTCCGTCTCTGGTGTGAATGGGCTCGTGCTCCCTGGGTGTGTGGGGGCCCCCGGGGGGGGGCGTGTCTGAGGGCAGCGATGCAGCTCCTCCCCCTGACGATCAGCACAGCCCCCTCCGGGTGTTTGAGTTCCCCTCCCGTCCACCCGTGGTCTGCCACTGACCCCTGTCTCTCTGTCGTCCCCGTCTCCAGCCTACGCCAAGCCGCCCCCCCACCAGAACGCCACCCCCGGAGTCAACAGCACGCCCCTCCCCTCCCCCCGCGGCGCCGCCCCCTCCACCCCGGTGCCGGCCCAGCCCTCGGCCGGCCACCCGCCCCTGGCCGCGCCCATCACCCCGGTCTTCCCCGGCATGGTGCCCTCGCAGACCCACGGGAGCCCCTCCGTCATCAAAGGGGGGCCCGTGCCCCCCGCGGCGGCCGCCTCCCCCCACGTCCCCCCGAGCCCCGGGCCCGCCGCCTCGTCCGTCATCAAAGCCCACACCCCGTCCAACACCCCCTGCGGGACCCCCGGACCCCACCCCGGGGGTTTCTCCCCCTTCCACGGAGGGGCCTCCCGGTCGGGCACCCCGACCTCCAGGAACCCGCCGGACCCCCTGGGGCCGCCACAGTACAAGGGCTTCCCCCAGCCCTCCGACCCCCAGGCAGGGCCACCCTTCCCTGGCATGCCCTCCCAGCAGGGGAACCCTCCTGGGTCAGTGATCCGCAGCTACACCCCCTCTGGACGCTCCACTCCCGTCATGCCCTCCTCCTCTACCCCCGGACCAAACTCGAAACCCTCCCCAACCCTGTCCACCCAGGCCCAGGCCCAGGCCCAAGCCCAGGCCCAAGCCCAGGCCCAGGCCCAAGCCCAGGCCCAAGCCCAGGCCCAGGCCCAAGCCCAGGCTGCATTGGGTCAGGCGGGGGCTTTCTACAGCGAGCAGCACCGCGCCACCCTCACCAGGCACGGAGGCGGCAGTGGCAGCAACAGCCCGGTCCCTTCCGCCTTCATGGGGACGTCCCGCTCCGGCACTCCCTCCCTCAGCTCCCTGGTGATGCCCGGCTCAGCGCAGGCCGCCCTGGCCCGCTCCCTGGGCCTCGCCCACCCCTCCGGATCCCCCCAGGCCTCCCTCCCCAGCCCCGCCGCCATGGCCGGCCTCCAGGTCCTCTCCTCCAGCCCGGCCCCCTCCCACTACCCCGGCCTCTCCCCCTTCTCCTCGCTCCCGTCTGCCACCGTCCCCTCCTCCATGGCTCCCACCACCAGCCTGGGCAGCCACCCCCAGACCTCCGTCTACCCAGGCCTCGGCCCCGGCATGGCCCCAGGAGGAGGCTCTCCTTTCGGGTTGGGCCTCACCACCTCGCCCTCCATGTTCCCCGGCCTGCCTCCCGGCTCGGGCCCGGCCTTCCCCGGTTTCGGGGGCTCTGGTGGGCCTGGGGCGGGGAGCCCCGTGCTGTCCTCCTTCATGGGGCTCCAGGGAGCTTCTGCGTCGTCCGTGGCGACGGTGGCGCCGCTGCAGGCGGCGGCTGCGGCGGCAGCGGCTGCGGCGGGTGTCCCCTCTTCCTCCCCCGTGCTGCCGGGATTCGCCTCCGCCTTCAGCTCCAACTTCCAGCCAGGGTAAGTGTGTGTGTGTTTCTGTCTCTGCGTGTGTCTTTCTGTGTGTGTGTGTGTGTGGAGGTGTCATTCATCTTTTCTTTTATGGCCATCCTCTTTCGAAACCAGGCGGTCTAATGGCAAAACCGAGCCGTAGACCTTTTCCAGCCTCTTGCACAACAGCCGTGGCATCGCTCGACAAGTCATGGAAACGTCCTCAATCCTTTTGACGGTTATCTTTCTCCGCCTGTGGAAAATCAGTCACATTTTATCTGTGTGGCCAAGCAAGATGCATGTCTTGCGACATGACTCACTGTGGCCCCGCACTCTACTTTTATAGCATCCTCGTGTCCCTCTCCCAGAGCCAAAGTCCAGCTAGCGTTTAAACATGTCTGCACACCTCGAAGGGGAGATCGACAGTGTGTGCTCTCCCTGCCGGATTAGCTCGAGGTGTTCCACCTCTTTCACACAGAGAGCCTGGGCTTTCCCCACAAATACTTCTGGGTCCATGTCCGGGCTGAATTGAAACTTCTGGTTCTCACCGGGATGAATATAACCGGTGCAGTGCCCGGTTGAGTGAGATACTTGAGTGTTTTGGGACATGGGTCGGGTCTCTTGAGTGTTTCCTGCCTGCGTGGACGGATGGGAGCGGCCACACGTGGCGGTCAATGCGTTAGTTTGTTTATTTGTCTGCTTGACCCTTGCGTTATCTTCGGGTCATTCTGACCCAAAGTCATTGGGACCCACCGTCGTTTGCAACAACTTTACCGCATACAAAAACAAAGTGAAACATTTTCTTTTAACCGTTGGGCTGTCTCAGACCCCCCACATTGCGAAGGTTAAAAGAACATTATTTGTATTTGCTTTTGCATTGGGTAAAATTGAGTAAACACAACGACGGTTCGTTATGAACCTTTTGGTCATGTGACCCGAAGATAGCACAAGGGTTAATATGTTTATTTTACACTCCTGGCTGAATTGCCGCACTGGCCCCCGTTTTCGAGATTGAGACACGCAGGAATTCCTGCCTTTTATAGTAAGACACTGTTGGTCTCCCTCCCTGGGTTATGTAGGGCTATCTAAATGGTATACCCCAAAGTCAGAAGAGCAGTCAAGTCATAGATAATAAATCAATAGCTTTATTAAGTGTTTTATCAAACAGAATATGCAGGCATCGACTCAAATATGACAAACAGCGGTGCCCTTTACAGCTACACAGCAGGTGCATGCAGTCAAGCGGCCTTTATTAGCCAAACAAAGAGAGTGGAAATCCAGAGCCCTGAATGGCGGTGTTATCTCAGGGTAAAGTACACCACGTAGAAAGGCTCCACAGTCTGTTTACACTTGAGTAAGACCTTGGAGACGCACAACGCACGCTCCATAGAAGACACAGAAGTTGACACTCGGCGTGTGCGTGTGTGTGTGTCTGTCGGACTTTGGACGGTTACCGAACGACCGCGAAGGTGTTTCACAGTGAGGTATGAGGAAAACCAGTCGGAGGATGGGGCGTGCTGAACAAGTGTGTGTGTGTGTGTGTCAGGTTGACCAGCGGGCTGCAGCCTCCAGGAGGAGGGGGCTTCCCAGGGCTGCTGTCCTTCGCAGGGATGCCCGCCTTCTCCCCCTCTGCCTCTCCCGCCACCCTGTCCGGCCTCCACAACTCTGCCATGCAGTCAGCCCTGCTGCAGGTATACACACACGACACACACACACACACACAGCAGAACACAAGAGCACCCACCCCTTCCCACTATAATAAAAACAAAAAAACGTAAGCACGCATTTACACACACACACACACACACACACACACACACACACACACACACACACACACACACACACACTGAACACTGCCCAGGTCCAACACACACACTCATTGGCGCTCACCCTGTCATTGTCACACACACACACACACACACACACTGAACACTGCCCAGGTTCTACACACACACTCATTGTCGCTCACACTGTCATTGTCACACACACACACACACACACACACATTGAACACTGCCCAGGTCCTACACACACACTCATTGTCGCTCACACTGTCATTGTCACACACGCACACACTCACACTGTCACCGTCAGAGAGAAGCTGAACTCCAGTTGCTCCTGTGTTCCAGGGTCACCCTGCCTCTGCCCTGGACAGCTACGCTCCTCAACCCAACGGTTTCTCCAACTACCCTCCCGGACCCGGAAACCCCTTCAACCCCCTGCAGCCAGGCCTCCACCACCAGCTGGGCTGGCAGTGAACACACACACACACACACACACAGGAGGAAACCTAAACCTAGACACTCACACACACTGTACTAAGACTCATACAGACACATACAGACTCACGCCGACTTGACTCGACATCATCATGCGCACACACGCTCCATCACACCCCGATACACAGTCAGATCGTAGACACTCAGAGCGGGGGAATAGCCCCTCGGACGTGAAAGGTCTGACTTCTTGAAGCCAGGCGGACTGGTTGAGAGGACAGATGAGCCGCGCGGTCATCGCTTGCTTCCCGCTGACCACACCAAGCAATGTGGGCGTGGACCAAGAGTCGATTTGACTTGTTTTTAATAAGACGTCGGGCATGAAATGAGTTCCCGTAGAGGAAGCTCATGTGAAGAATCCATTCTGTATGCCGTGCTGAACACTACCGTTCACAAGTTCACTCAGAAATTCCTTGTTTTCCCTGAATACATACATGAAATGAGTTCAAAAAGGAAATATAGCTAAATGAACAGGATATGTAGTCATTGACAAGGTTAGAGTCATGATAGTAATAATTGTGTCCTTCAAAGTTTGCTTTTGTCAAGGAGTCCTCCATTTTCAGCAGTTGTAGCCCGACTGTACCCACCCTTCACTGTATCCACCCCCCACTGTACCCACCCTCCATTGTATCCACCCTCCATTGTATCCACCCTTCACTGTACCCACCCCCCACTGTACCCACCCTTCACTGTACCCACCCTCCACTGTACCCTCCCTCCACTGTACCCACCCCCCACTGTACCCACCCTCCACTGTGCCCACCCTCCACTGTACCCTCCCTCCACTGTACCCACCCTCCACTGTACCCACCCTCCACTGTGCCCACCCTCCACTGTACCCACCCTTCACTGTACCCACCCCCCACTGTACCCACCCTCCACTGTACCCACCCTCCACTGTGCCCACCCTCCACTGTACCCTCCCTCCACTGTACCCACCCTCCACTGTACCCATCCCCCACTGTATCCACCCTCCACTGTACCCACCCTCCACTGTGCCCACCCTTCACTGTATCCACCCTCCACTGTACCCACCCTCCACTGTGCCCACCCTTCACTGTACCCACCCTCCACTGTACCCATCCCCCACTGTATCCACCCTCCACTGTACCCACCCTCCACTGTACCCACCCTCCACTGTACCCACCCCCCACTGTACCCACCCTCCACTGTACCCACCCTCCACTGTACCCATCCCCCACTGTACCCATCCCCCACTGTATCCACCCTCCACTGTACCCACCCTTCACTGTATCCACCCTCCACTGTACCCACCCTCCACTGTGCCCACCCTTCACTGTACCCACCCTCCACTGTACCCATCCCCCACTGTATCCACCCTCCACTGTACCCTCCCTCCACTGTATCCACCCTCCACTGTACCCTCCCTCCACTGTACCCACCCTCCACTGTACCCACCCTCCACTGTACCCATCCCCCACTGTATCCACCCTCCACTGTACCCACCCTCCACTGTGCCCACCCTTCACTGTATCCACCCTCCACTGTACACACCCTCCACTGTGCCCACCCTTCACTGTACCCACCCTCCACTGTACCCATCCCCCACTGTACCCACCCTCCACTGTACCCACCCTCCACTGTACCCACCCTCCACTGTACCCACCCTCCACTGTGCCCTCCCTCCACTGTACCCACCCTCCACTGTGCCCTCCCTTCACTGTACCCACCCTCCACTATGCCCCCACCAAATCCCCCACGGGCTCTCTGTGTGTCTCCACCATGCTCGACAGAGGGCGTCAAGCACTCCTCCAGCATCTTGTCATCTTGGTCCGCGTCTCAACGATGTCGTTCTCTGTGACACCTCCGACCTGGATCCCACCCATTTCCTCTGACCAAGAATGGGTTTCAGAAGACCCAGTCTTTCTGGTCATTTTGAGCCTGTCATGGCACCCACGATTGCTGCTGATCTAAATATTCGTTTTAGCAGTTTTCATCGGTGTTAACATAATTGCAGAAGGGTTGTCTCATGATCTGTGATGTGTGAACACAGCTCTGATGGTTCTGATAATGGGCCTCTATGTGAAATGACATTCCAAAGAATGTCATGGGGGGGGGGGCTACTGGAAGAAACTTGTAAAATGTAACTTTTGTGCGTGTATTTGCTTTGTTTTCTAAATGTTTATTTGTAGCACATTCTGAGCCATGAACTGTCGTTTCTGCAATGGACGTAGAACGTGCGTGTTTGTAACAGTGTGCAAACAGTGTGAGAGAGAACCTGTGTTCCAACAACCGTGCGTGCGTGTGTGTGTGCACATTTGACGTTGTTAGTAGTTTTGTCAACGATGCAAAATGGAAACAGGTTTCTTGAAGATGAATTGTGGCCAGAACGGCAACTTGAAAATGGACGTGCAGCATGTTCAGTCAGTGTATTTCAGCGACACTCCAATGTACATGACTGAAAACAAATGGGTTGACTATCACAAACAAAAATGAGACCAGTCGCTGACACGGGTATCCTCTTACTGTTGGTTTATCCTTGATCTGTAATAAAAATATACTGTTTTTTCGTAGAGTTTCCGATTTGATTGTTAGTGTGTGCCAGTTTATCTTAGAACACACGCACAGACTTGACCTCTCCCTCCTTGCTCCCCCTTTCTTTCCAAAGTAGAATATTTTCCTCTCCTTATCACCCTGTTAATATTCAGGGTGTGTCTGAGCAGTAGTGAGTATTCATGTTAGCGTGTTTACATTTAGCACATGACTATTTTATCTGCTCCCTCTGATGACATCACAGTGGTTTTACCACCGATAACTGTCATGGAATCCTTGGCACGTAAGAAAAGTAAAGGTTGCCCTTTCATCTTGTGTGACAAACACGTGACATGCGCTTCCAACTGACGAGATCACACCGCAAGTCGTGCTGTCAAAAAGAAGCTTTGTCTCACTCTAGGGTTACTTCCACTTTCTGAGGAAAATGTTTACATGTCAAAGGAAAGTTCCATGAAACATGACAAAACTAAGCACAAACATACAGTATGTTTGCACACCAGTCCAGTGTGCCTTGCTCTCTGTCTCAAGTCTGGAAAGCTAAACATTGGATAGGGTCGTGTTGTCACGAGTTTCCTACCGAAAAAAATAAATAAAATACAATATCTCAGCCTTATCCAACAGCATGTCCCAGGTTACCTAATTATGACTCTTTACTATCCCGTGACCACTCTTGCTTCACAATAAAAGTCTGATAATGATCTACTACAAAGCCACACCCCCTTTGGCCAAGCCTATGGCTGTAACTGTATTTAAAAAAACTTGGCTCCACAGACCTCATACACTCCCCCCAACACACACAGGTACACTCGTAGGAGGAAGTGCCGACACAACACATGGAAATGGAGAGCGAAATGGAGAGCCAGAAGAGACATGTTATTAGCACGGATGATCTGATAGGTACGTTTTTACAACCAAAAATGTTTTTCCCTCCTTTTGTTTCTCATCCTTTCTCTCTCTCTCTCTCTCTCTCTCTCTCTCTCTCTGTCTTTCTATCTCAGTTCACTTCATTTTATTTCTGCCTTACTCTCCCTTCCTCAGTCACTCTCTGTCTTTGTCTCTCTCAGTTGTCTGTTCGGTCCATGACTGCTGTCAGGGTCGTGCCTCTGTCTATCTCCTCCCAGCTGTGTGGATGGAGAGAGAGAGAGAAACAATATGTTTGAAAGATTAAACGTTGAAATGATGCAGGGAACCACAGGGCTGGCTTGATTCAATTATGGAGGCCACCTGTTCTCAACTGGCGTCCTTGTCATGGAGACGGGAACTACAATGACTCAGCTCCGAACATGTGATCTTGTGTGTGAGCTTGTGACTGTGTGTGTGTGTGTGTGTGTCTGCGCGCAGGCATGTTTTGTAATCTATAATCATCGTTGTGTAGGGGGCAGCATCAGGTTACAGTGGCTGGTATTTGGTCGACTGATGTCAATTTTTGTTGTTGTCATGACAACCGTCAGGGGCATGCAGAAGCAGAAATGTCCAAAGGCATCCGTCCCATTGCATGTGCAAGCAAACATGTACATGATACCCATGTGCTCGAGTTGGCTCTATGTACACATCATTTACATCGAAATGACAGAATAGCGAGATACCTGAGCACCTGGAAAAACACCGCGATCACAGTGGAGGGACTGAACAGGTGCCTTTAACATGGAGCAGTAGGGGGATCATGTGACATGCCCTGTCTCCCATTGTACATGAGTAAACAACCTTCTACGCTCCGTGGTGATTCACTTTATTGCCCTCGGGACCTCATATGTGTGTGTGTGCATGTATGTGTGTTCAGCTGTTCAAAGGTGTGTGTGGCTTTCCATTCAGTACAGGTGTATGCCTATTTGTGTGTGTGTGTGTGTGTAGCAAACAGCATGTTTCTTAGACAATATCTCCGGGTCAGGTTTCAGGGTAATGCGCCCATCCATCAATCAAGGAGTCAATACTGTGGACATGTACCAATGTCATCATTAGCAGAATGGAGGTCTGCCACTGATCCATGCTGTCACGCTTCCAATATCATTTGATTTATTCAATTTGATTATATGACGTCGTTGTTCTCTTGTTTTATTCCCCCACACTCTTTATCACTGCCGTTTTGACATCTCATTCATTGACTCTCTCCCTCTCCAACCTCTCTCTCTCTCTCAGCTGATAGGACTGGTTCTCAAGGATGTTGCGGCTGGCTTCTGGTCATCCTTTCTGGCCTGTTTGTCCTCCTCACGTTCCCCGTCTCCATCTTCATGTGTGTCAAGGTGAGGTGTGGTTCTCAGTCACTCACCCTAACCAGGTGCCACTCCCCTGTGAGTTATCACGATTTTCAACAACTTTCCTCTGGGTCACAGATTGTTCAAGAGTATGAGCGCGCCGTCATCTTCAGACTGGGCCGCATTACAGACAAAAAGGCAAAGGGACCCGGTAAGACAAATCAAACGCCCCTCAATGACGTCTGAGTACTGTTATGTAGTTGATTTCTGTTGTGAACTTTACACGTGCATGCATGCATGCATGCACACACACAGTCACACACAAACACACACACACACACAGAACAGGAGGAAGTAAGACCTTCACACTTCCTCTCATCTCCAGGTATCTTCTTCGTGCTTCCCTGTACTGACTCGTTCATCAAAGTGGACTTGAGGACCATTTCATTCGACATCCCACCTCAGGAGGTAAAACCAGCAGCCACACTTTAACCCTGCACAGCTTCCTCCCTACCGGATCGACTCAAAGTGTCTCTCCGACAAAATCGGCAATATCTCAAAACATTTCCTTTCTCGTTGTATCCGAGGTGAGCCGGTGAAAGAATGTTATCTGATAGCATTCGCGCACAGACGCACACACGCAAAGAAAAGTTGGAGGTCAAACGCGAGTCAAATGCTTTATGTCGTTTGATAATATCTCTCTCTCCTCCTCCCTGCCCCTGAATATAGTAGAAATACTAGAAAATGACGTCATTCACAGCAACAACTCTGTTGTTTCCATCTCTTTCTCACACCCACACTCTCTTTCTCTCCCTCTCTCATGCTCTCTTTGCCTCTGACCGCCCCCCCCCCCCCCCCCCCCCTTCGCCCTCTCTTTCTCTCCCGCTCTGTCGTAGATCCTCACCAAGGATTCCGTGACCGTGTCTGTGGATGGCGTGGTGTACTTCCGGGTCAACGACCCCATCTCCTCAGTGGCCAACGTGACCAACGCCGACTACTCCACCCGCCTGCTGGCCCAGACCACCCTCAGGAACGTCCTGGGAACCAAGAACCTAGCCGAGGTTCTGTCGGACCGAGAGGGCATCTCTCACAGCATGCAGGTATAAAGCAGTGGGACATCGACGTGGCCGAAACAATCAATGGACTTTCACTTTGGAGGCTTTAATCGTGGATGACATTGGCTGAAGGCCGCCTCCTAGTGGACATGATTGTCACGATTTAAAGGAAAGTAATACAGTATGTGAGAGAACCTTTGGACGGAGGAAGGTGACCAAGCAAAAAAGAAAGAGGTAGTGAAATGAAAAGGTGTAGAGGGATGATGAAAGAAGGGGGTGAAGGTGGTGAGGTGTAAATGAGGAAAAAACTGCGAGGGATGAGAAGAGGGACAACCCTGCTTGCTTCCCTGGGGAAGGAGTTGACCTCTCCAGAGAGTCCTCGTAGGCCAACCAGACAATTGGTACCTCATGGAAAACAACCTATTCTCGAAGCAACAAAGCCCTCGAGAGTGTATGTTGAGCATGCTGTTAATTGTACAGGATAATGGCGACTGTTAGTTGGTAGTCTTGCCATCTCTGTGCTTGACCAAAACTCTTGACGAGGGATTAGAATAAACAGGATCTATTTAACACACATGATGTATTATTAACATTTTAATATCATTTTTACTAAAGCGACGTACAAATAACATGCTGTCGACTGCATTATCAGCACAAACCAGTGGCAGGAAGCGGGATTGTCAGAGAGACGTCCTCTTTGACTTCCTGTTCCCTTCCTGCATCGCAGAGAACGAACAGTGCAGGAAGTGTGTGTGTCAGGTGTGTCGGCTGTGCGGCTAACGCGCTAACCCCTCCCCTCCCTCCGCAGTCCACGCTGGATGTGGCCACAGACGTGTGGGGGATCAAGGTGGAGCGCGTGGAGATCAAGGACGTGAAGCTGCCTCACCAGCTGCAGAGAGCCATGGCGGCCGAGGCGGAGGCGTCCCGCGAGGCCAGGGCCAAGGTACCCGCGCAGACAGGGCAGCAAGCGCCAAAACAAGCGCGCTCATTTGCTTCGATTGGCAGACACGGAAGCGTTTGATCCCGCACGCATACGCAGATATGAAAATACATTAAAAATGCCTGCGAGCGTGCGGTACAAATGCACACGCACGCACTTGCGCACAAAATGTCTACTCATGTCTCCTGTAGTGTCGAACTGCCTTTTTTTTTCCCAATCCTGGTCCTTGTGGTCCACTGCCTTGTATGTTTGAGACCCATTCGTTTGAGCCAGGCATATTGGAAGAGGGAAACATCTAAGACACACATGGAGAGCAAACAGTGTTGTGAACCTGTTGGGCATGGGGCTCCATCCCTCACCTGCCTCCTGTGTGTGTGTGTGTCTACCTGCAGGTGATCGCCGCGGAGGGAGAGATGAACGCGTCTCGCGCCCTGAAGGAGGCCTCCCTGGTGATCTCCGAGTCCCCCTCCGCCCTCCAGCTGCGCTACCTGCAGACCCTCAGCACCATCGCCGCCGAGAAGAACTCCACCATCATCTTCCCCGTGCCCATGGACATTATCAGCCACTTCATGAAGAAGTGAGGTCATCAACCTGCGCCCCGCCGGCTCTTCAGATTAGTCTTGGCGCTCGTCAGGAATCCCAAACCCTTTTACTTCTTCCTTGTGCATGTACGGACCTCTTTTGATGACCTCGGAGAGCCGTGGGCATAGCACCGTTTCCTCAACCAACATAAATACGTAGAACCTGTGACTCCAATGTTTGTGGTTTTATTCTGTGACTAAATAGTGTTTTGTACAAGTTCTCTATGAAATGCTCATTGTGTAATCAAGTGCTATTTCTCAACACCTCATGCAATGCATTTGCTGTTTACCGTTTGATTGCCATCCCGCATGAGTAAGGTTGAAATGACTATGAAATTACAAAATGTGACCTCAAATAATAAGAAATAAACTCAGGGATGGGTAACCCTGAAATGTAAGAATGAATGTACAGAACATATACATGCGCTTCATAATGGTCAAGTTTGAAAGGTTCAATAGTTTCTATTTAATTAAATACATAACAGTTATTTTTCTAATTGACTTGTTTTGATACTCCAATATAATAAACCACCGTTTGGAAATCAAGTGACATTACGTTTTCTTCATGATCTTGTACAAACCTGAAAGCTCAATGAAAAGTCTCTACAGAAACTTTAATAACATACTTTCAAACCGTAACAACTTCTCACTGAAACCCAATCTTTAGTTTGGCATGAGACAGGTGGACATACCATATGAATAAGCAGAGGCATCACACATATGTGCTTTGTACAGGAGTCATTTCAAATACATTTCAGGCCATTTCAGATAGCAGGTAAACATTTATTATGGCCAAATCAATCAATTAGGCTGAATCATTTGTTGGACATGGGTCATTCTTGGGTAGATGATTTCGTGGTTTATTGATTATAGGGCAGGTAGGCAGGCATGTGGGGTATCCAGTGGTCAGGAAGAAAGGCCTAGGTTTGGGCTGTGTTATCTGTGCAGCAGAAACGTGTCCTGAACTAGTCTCGGTTGGAAAGGTAATCTGTCACCACTTTATGGCTCTTACCATGACAGTCAAACAAATCTGCTCCCAATCTTTGAAATGGTCTGTCTGGCGAAGGGTACGTCTTGAGTCGCTCTGCTTGCTGCTTAGGTCTATAGGTCAAGATAATTTTGCACAAGGCCATAGTGTGGCCAATGTCTTGGTTCATTCTTGGCCAATACATGACCTCACGTGCTCTGCGTTTACACTTCTCTTCCCCCAAGAGCCCTTCAAGTATCTTTCTTTGCATGTCTTTGCGCATGGAAGATGGAATTACGATTTTATTACTCTTGAACACTATGTCATCGACGACTGACAACTCAGTTCTGTATGTCCAGTAGTCTTGAACTTGTAGTGGACAGTCGCGACGGTGGCGCCGCTGCAGGCGGCGGCTGCGGCGGCAGCGGCTGCGGCGGGTGTCCCCTCCTCCTCCCCCGTGCTGCCGGGATTCGCCTCCGCCTTCAGCTCCAACTTCCAGCCAGGGTAAGTGTGTGTGTGTTTCTGTCTCTGCGTGTGTCTTTCTGTGTGTGTGTGTGTGGAGGTGTCATTCATCTTTTCTTTTATGGCCATCCTCTTTCGAAACCAGGCGGTCTAATGGCAAAACCGAGCCGTAGACCTTTTCCAGCCTCTTGCACAACAGCCGTGGCATCGCTCGACAAGTCATGGAAACGTCCTCAATCCTTTTGACGGTTATCTTTCTCCGCCTGTGGAAAATCAGTCACATTTTATCTGTGTGGCCAAGCAAGATGCATGTCTTGCGACATGACTCACTGTGGCCCCGCACTCTACTTTTATAGCATCCTCGTGTCCCTCTCCCAGAGCCAAAGTCCAGCTAGCGTTTAAACATGTCTGCACACCTCGAAGGGGAGATCGACAGTGTGTGCTCTCCCTGCCGGATTAGCTCGAGGTGTTCCACCTCTTTCACACAGAGAGCCTGGGCTTTCCCCACAAATACTTCTGGGTCCATGTCCGGGCTGAATTGAAACTTCTGGTTCTCACCGGGATGAATATAACCGGTGCAGTGCCCGGTTGAGTGAGATACTTGAGTGTTTTGGGACATGGGGCGGGTCTCTTGAGTGTTTCCTGCCTGCGTGGACGGATGGGAGCGGCCACACGTGGCGGTCAATGCGTTAGTTTGTTTATTTGTCTGCTTGACCCTTGCGTTATCTTCGGGTCATTCTGACCCAAAGTCATTGGGACCCACCGTCGTTTGCAACAACTTTACCGCATACAAAAACAAAGTGAAACATTTTCTTTTAACCGTTGGGCTGTCTCAGACCCCCCACATTGCGAAGGTTAAAATAAAATTATTTGTATTTGCTTTTGTATTGGGTAAAATTGAGTAAACACAACGATGGTTCGTTATGAACCTTTTGGTCATGTGACCCCGAAGGCAGCACAAGGGTTAATATGTTTATTTTACACTCCTGGCTGAATTGCCGCACTGGCCCCCGTTTTCGAGATTGAGACACGCAGGAATTCCTGCCTTTTATAGTAAGACAGTGTTGGTCTCCCTCCCTGGGTTATGTAGGGCTATCTAAATGGTATACCCCAAAGTCAGAAGAGCAGTCAAGTCATAGATAATAAATCAATAGCTTTATTAAGTGTTTTATCAAACAGAATATGCAGGCATCGACTCTAATATGACAAACAGCGGTGCCCTTTACAGCTACACAGCAGGTGCATGCAGTCAAGCGGCCTTTATTAGCCAAACAAAGAGAGTGGAAATCCAGAGCCCTGAATGGCGGTGTTATCTCAGGGTAAAGTACACCAGGTAGAAAGGCTCCACAGTCTGTTTACACTTGAGTAAGACCTTGGAGACGCACAACGCACGCCCCATAGAAGACACAGAAGTTGACACTCGGCGTGCGTGTGCGTGCGTGTGTGTCTGTCGGACTTTGGACGGTTACCGAACGACCGCGAAGGTGTTTCACAGTGAGGTATGAGGAAAACCAGTCGGAGGATGGGGCGTGCTGAACAAGTGTGTGTGTGTGTGTGTGTGTGTGTCAGGTTGACCAGCGGGCTGCAGCCTCCAGGAGGAGGGGGCTTCCCAGGGCTGCTGTCCTTCGCAGGGATGCCCGCCTTCTCCCCCTCTGCCTCTCCCGCCACCCTGTCCGGCCTCCACAACTCTGCCATGCAGTCAGCCCTGCTGCAGGTATACACACACGACACACACACACACACACACAGCAGAACACAAGAGCACCCACCCCTTCCCACTATAATAAAAACAAAAAAACGTAAGCACGCATTTACACACACACACACACACACACACTGAACACTGCCCAGGTCCAACACACACACTCATTGTCGCTCACCCTGTCATTGTCACACACACACACACACACACACACACACTGAACACTGCCCAGGTTCTACACACACACTCATTGTCGCTCACACTGTCATTGTCACACACACACACACACACACACACTGAACACTGCCCAGGTCCTACACACACACTCATTGTCGCTCACACTGTCATTGTCACACACGCACACACTCACACTGTCACCGTCAGAGAGAAGCTGAACTCCAGTTGCTCCTGTGTTCCAGGGTCACCCTGCCTCTGCCCTGGACAGCTACGCTCCTCAACCCAACGGTTTCTCCAACTACCCTCCCGGACCCGGAAACCCCTTCAACCCCCTGCAGCCAGGCCTCCACCACCAGCTGGGCTGGCAGTGAACACACACACACACACACACACACAGGAGGAAACCTAAACCTAGACACTCACACACACTGTACTAAGACTCATACAGACACATACAGACTCGCGCCGACTTGACTCGACATCATCATGCGCACACACGCTCCATCACACCCCGATACACAGTCAGATCGTAGACACTCAGAGCGGGGGAATAGCCCCTCGCGTTCACTGCCCTGACCAAGCGAAAGCCGACTCGTGGCTGGACAACAGGGCGGACGTGAAAGGTCTGACTTCTTGAAGCCAGGCGGACTGGTTGAGAGGACAGATGAGCCGCGCGGTCATCGCTTGCTTCCCGCTGACCACACCAAGCAATGTGGGCGTGGACCAAGAGTCGATTTGACTTGTTTTTAATAAGACGTCGGGCATGAAATGAGTTCCCGTAGAGGAAGCTCATGTGAAGAATCCATTCTGTATGCCGTGCTGAACACTACCGTTCACAAGTTCACTCAGAAATTCCTTGTTTTCCCTGAATACATACATGAAATGAGTTCAAAAAGGAAATCTAGCTAAATGAACAGGATATGTAGTCATTGGCAAGGTTAGAGTCATGATAGTAATAATTGTGTCCTTCAAAGTTTGCTTTTGTCAAGGAGTCCTCCATTTGCAGCAATTGTAGCCCCACTGTATCCACCCTCCACTGTACCCTCCCTCCACTGTACCCTCCCTCCACTGTACCCTCCCTCCACTGTACCCACCCTCCACTGTACCCACCCTCCACTGTACCCACCCTCCACTGTACCCTCCCTCCACTGTACCCACCCTCCACTGTACCCATTTCCCACTGTACCCACCCTCCACTGTACCCTCCCTCCACTGTACCCACCCTCCACTGTACCCATTTCCCACTGTACCCACCCTCCACTGTACCCTCCCTCCACTGTACCCACCCTCCACTGTACCCATTTCCCACTGTACCCACCCTCCACTGTATCCACCCTCCACTGTATCCACCCTCCACTGTACCCTCCCTCCACTGTACCCACCCTCCACTGTACCCATTTCCCACTGTACCCACCCTCCACTGTACCCTCCCTCCACTGTACCCACCCTCCACTGTACCCATTTCCCACTGTATCCACCCTCCACTGTATCCACCCTCCACTGTACCCACCCTCCACTGTACCCACCCTCCACTGTACCCTCCCTCCACTGTACCCACCCTCCATTGTATCCACCCTCCATTGTATCCACCCTCCACTGTGCCCACCCTTCACTGTACCCACCCTTCACTGTACCCACCCTCCACTGTACCCACCCATCACTGTACCCACCCTCCACTGTGCCCACCCTTCACTGTACCCATCCCCCACTGTACCCACCCTCCATTGTATCCACCCTCCATTGTATCCACCCTCCACTGTGCCCACCCTTCACTGTACCCACCCTCCACTGTGCCCCCACCAAATCCCCCACGGGCTCTCTGTGTGTCTCCACCATGCTCGACAGAGGGCGTCAAGCACTCCTCCAGCATCTTGTCATCTTGGTCCGCGTCTCACCGATGTCGTTCTCTGTGACACCTCCGACCTGGATCCCACCCATTTCCTCTGACCAAGAATGGGTTTCAGAAGACCCAGTCTTTCTGGTCATTTTGAGCCTGTCATGGCACCCACGATTGCTGCTGATCTAAATATTCGTTTTAGCAGTTTTCATCGGTGTTAACATAATTGCAGAAGGGTTGTCTCATGATCTGTGATGTGTGAACACAGCTCTGATGGTTCTGATAATGGGCCTCTATGTGAAATGACATTCCAAAGAATGTCATGGGGGGGGGGGGGGGGGCTACTGGAAGAAACTTGTAAAATGTAACTTTTGTGCGTGTATTTGCTTTGTTTTCTAAATGTTTATTTGTAGCACATTCTGAGCCATGAACTGTCGTTTCTGCAATGGACGTAGAACGTGCGTGTTTGTAACAGTGTGCAAACAGTGTGAGAGAGAACCTGTGTTCCAACAACCGTGCGTGCGTGTGTGTGTGCACATTTGACGTTGTTAGTAGTTTTGTCAACGATGCAAAATGGAAACAGGTTTCTTGAAGATGAATTGTGGCCAGAACGGCAACTTGAAAATGGACGTGCAGCATGTTCAGTCAGTGTATTTCAGCGACACTCCAATGTACATGACTGAAAACAAATGGGTTGACTATCACAAACAAAAATGAGACCAGTCGCTGACACGGGTATCCTCTTACTGTTGGTTTATCCTTGATCTGTAATAAAAATATACTGTTTTTTCGTAGAGTTTCCGATTTGATTGTTAGTGTGTGCCAGTTTATCTTAGAACACACGCACAGACTTGACCTCTCCCTCCTTGCTCCCCCTTTCTTTCCAAAGTAGAATATTTTCCTCTCCTTATCACCCTGTTAATATTCAGGGTGTGTCTGAGCAGTAGTGAGTATTCATGTTAGCGTGTTTACATTTAGCACATGACTATTTTATCTGCTCCCTCTGATGACATCACAGTGGTTTTACCACCGATAACTGTCATGGAATCCTTGGCACGTAAGAAAAGTAAAGGTTGCCCTTTCATCTTGTGTGACAAACACGTGACATGCGCTTCCAACTGACGAGATCACACCGCAAGTCGTGCTGTCAAAAAGAAGCTTTGTCTCACTCTAGGGTTACTTCCACTTTCTGAGGAAAATGTTTACATGTCAAAGGAAAGTTCCATGAAACATGACAAAACTAAGCACAAACATACAGTATGTTTGCACACCAGTCCAGTGTGCCTTGCTCTCTGTCTCAAGTCTGGAAAGCTAAACATTGGATAGGGTCGTGTTGTCACGAGTTTCCTACCGAAAAAAATAAATAAAATACAATATCTCAGCCTTATCCAACAGCATGTCCCAGGTTACCTAATTATGACTCTTTACTATCCCGTGACCACTCTTGCTTCACAATAAAAGTCTGATAATGATCTACTACAAAGCCACACCCCCTTTGGCCAAGCCTATGGCTGTAACTGTATTTAAAAAAACTTGGCTCCACAGACCTCATACACTCCCCCCAACACACACAGGTACACTCGTAGGAGGAAGTGCCGACACAACACATGGAAATGGAGAGCGAAATGGAGAGCCAGAAGAGACATGTTATTAGCACGGATGATCTGATAGGTACGTTTTTACAACCAAAAATGTTTTTCCCTCCTTTTGTTTCTCATCCTTTCTCTCTCTCTCTCTCTCTCTCTCTCTCTCTCTCTGTCTTTCTATCTCAGTTCACTTCATTTTATTTCTGCCTTACTCTCCCTTCCTCAGTCACTCTCTGTCTTTGTCTCTCTCAGTTGTCTGTTCGGTCCATGACTGCTGTCAGGGTCGTGCCTCTGTCTATCTCCTCCCAGCTGTGTGGATGGAGAGAGAGAGAGAAACAATATGTTTGAAAGATTAAACGTTGAAATGATGCAGGGAACCACAGGGCTGGCTTGATTCAATTATGGAGGCCACCTGTTCTCAACTGGCGTCCTTGTCATGGAGACGGGAACTACAATGACTCAGCTCCGAACATGTGATCTTGTGTGTGAGCTTGTGACTGTGTGTGTGTGTGTGTGTGTCTGCGCGCAGGCATGTTTTGTAATCTATAATCATCGTTGTGTAGGGGGCAGCATCAGGTTACAGTGGCTGGTATTTGGTCGACTGATGTCAATTTTTGTTGTTGTCATGACAACCGTCAGGGGCATGCAGAAGCAGAAATGTCCAAAGGCATCCGTCCCATTGCATGTGCAAGCAAACATGTACATGATACCCATGTGCTCGAGTTGGCTCTATGTACACATCATTTACATCGAAATGACAGAATAGCGAGATACCTGAGCACCTGGAAAAACACCGCGATCACAGTGGAGGGACTGAACAGGTGCCTTTAACATGGAGCAGTAGGGGGATCATGTGACATGCCCTGTCTCCCATTGTACATGAGTAAACAACCTTCTACGCTCCGTGGTGATTCACTTTATTGCCCTCGGGACCTCATATGTGTGTGTGTGCATGTATGTGTGTTCAGCTGTTCAAAGGTGTGTGTGGCTTTCCATTCAGTACAGGTGTATGCCTATTTGTGTGTGTGTGTGTGTGTAGCAAACAGCATGTTTCTTAGACAATATCTCCGGGTCAGGTTTCAGGGTAATGCGCCCATCCATCAATCAAGGAGTCAATACTGTGGACATGTACCAATGTCATCATTAGCAGAATGGAGGTCTGCCACTGATCCATGCTGTCACGCTTCCAATATCATTTGATTTATTCAATTTGATTATATGACGTCGTTGTTCTCTTGTTTTATTCCCCCACACTCTTTATCACTGCCGTTTTGACATCTCATTCATTGACTCTCTCCCTCTCCAACCTCTCTCTCTCTCTCAGCTGATAGGACTGGTTCTCAAGGATGTTGCGGCTGGCTTCTGGTCATCCTTTCTGGCCTGTTTGTCCTCCTCACGTTCCCCGTCTCCATCTTCATGTGTGTCAAGGTGAGGTGTGGTTCTCAGTCACTCACCCTAACCAGGTGCCACTCCCCTGTGAGTTATCACGATTTTCAACAACTTTCCTCTGGGTCACAGATTGTTCAAGAGTATGAGCGCGCCGTCATCTTCAGACTGGGCCGCATTACAGACAAAAAGGCAAAGGGACCCGGTAAGACAAATCAAACGCCCCTCAATGACGTCTGAGTACTGTTATGTAGTTGATTTCTGTTGTGAACTTTACACGTGCATGCATGCATGCATGCACACACACAGTCACACACAAACACACACACACACACAGAACAGGAGGAAGTAAGACCTTCACACTTCCTCTCATCTCCAGGTATCTTCTTCGTGCTTCCCTGTACTGACTCGTTCATCAAAGTGGACTTGAGGACCATTTCATTCGACATCCCACCTCAGGAGGTAAAACCAGCAGCCACACTTTAACCCTGCACAGCTTCCTCCCTACCGGATCGACTCAAAGTGTCTCTCCGACAAAATCGGCAATATCTCAAAACATTTCCTTTCTCGTTGTATCCGAGGTGAGCCGGTGAAAGAATGTTATCTGATAGCATTCGCGCACAGACGCACACACGCAAAGAAAAGTTGGAGGTCAAACGCGAGTCAAATGCTTTATGTCGTTTGATAATATCTCTCTCTCCTCCTCCCTGCCCCTGAATATAGTAGAAATACTAGAAAATGACGTCATTCACAGCAACAACTCTGTTGTTTCCATCTCTTTCTCACACCCACACTCTCTTTCTCTCCCTCTCTCATGCTCTCTTTGCCTCTGACCGCCCCCCCCCCCCCCCCCCCCTTCGCCCTCTCTTTCTCTCCCGCTCTGTCGTAGATCCTCACCAAGGATTCCGTGACCGTGTCTGTGGATGGCGTGGTGTACTTCCGGGTCAACGACCCCATCTCCTCAGTGGCCAACGTGACCAACGCCGACTACTCCACCCGCCTGCTGGCCCAGACCACCCTCAGGAACGTCCTGGGAACCAAGAACCTAGCCGAGGTTCTGTCGGACCGAGAGGGCATCTCTCACAGCATGCAGGTATAAAGCAGTGGGACATCGACGTGGCCGAAACAATCAATGGACTTTCACTTTGGAGGCTTTAATCGTGGATGACATTGGCTGAAGGCCGCCTCCTAGTGGACATGATTGTCACGATTTAAAGGAAAGTAATACAGTATGTGAGAGAACCTTTGGACGGAGGAAGGTGACCAAGCAAAAAAGAAAGAGGTAGTGAAATGAAAAGGTGTAGAGGGATGATGAAAGAAGGGGGTGAAGGTGGTGAGGTGTAAATGAGGAAAAAACTGCGAGGGATGAGAAGAGGGACAACCCTGCTTGCTTCCCTGGGGAAGGAGTTGACCTCTCCAGAGAGTCCTCGTAGGCCAACCAGACAATTGGTACCTCATGGAAAACAACCTATTCTCGAAGCAACAAAGCCCTCGAGAGTGTATGTTGAGCATGCTGTTAATTGTACAGGATAATGGCGACTGTTAGTTGGTAGTCTTGCCATCTCTGTGCTTGACCAAAACTCTTGACGAGGGATTAGAATAAACAGGATCTATTTAACACACATGATGTATTATTAACATTTTAATATCATTTTTACTAAAGCGACGTACAAATAACATGCTGTCGACTGCATTATCAGCACAAACCAGTGGCAGGAAGCGGGATTGTCAGAGAGACGTCCTCTTTGACTTCCTGTTCCCTTCCTGCATCGCAGAGAACGAACAGTGCAGGAAGTGTGTGTGTCAGGTGTGTCGGCTGTGCGGCTAACGCGCTAACCCCTCCCCTCCCTCCGCAGTCCACGCTGGATGTGGCCACAGACGTGTGGGGGATCAAGGTGGAGCGCGTGGAGATCAAGGACGTGAAGCTGCCTCACCAGCTGCAGAGAGCCATGGCGGCCGAGGCGGAGGCGTCCCGCGAGGCCAGGGCCAAGGTACCCGCGCAGACAGGGCAGCAAGCGCCAAAACAAGCGCGCTCATTTGCTTCGATTGGCAGACACGGAAGCGTTTGATCCCGCACGCATACGCAGATATGAAAATACATTAAAAATGCCTGCGAGCGTGCGGTACAAATGCACACGCACGCACTTGCGCACAAAATGTCTACTCATGTCTCCTGTAGTGTCGAACTGCCTTTTTTTTTCCCAATCCTGGTCCTTGTGGTCCACTGCCTTGTATGTTTGAGACCCATTCGTTTGAGCCAGGCATATTGGAAGAGGGAAACATCTAAGACACACATGGAGAGCAAACAGTGTTGTGAACCTGTTGGGCATGGGGCTCCATCCCTCACCTGCCTCCTGTGTGTGTGTGTGTCTACCTGCAGGTGATCGCCGCGGAGGGAGAGATGAACGCGTCTCGCGCCCTGAAGGAGGCCTCCCTGGTGATCTCCGAGTCCCCCTCCGCCCTCCAGCTGCGCTACCTGCAGACCCTCAGCACCATCGCCGCCGAGAAGAACTCCACCATCATCTTCCCCGTGCCCATGGACATTATCAGCCACTTCATGAAGAAGTGAGGTCATCAACCTGCGCCCCGCCGGCTCTTAAGATTAGTCTTGGCGCTCGTCAGGAATCCCAAACCCTTTTACTTCTTCCTTGTGCATGTACGGACCTCTTTTGATGACCTCGGAGAGCCGTGGGCATAGCACCGTTTCCTCAACCAACATAAATACGTAGAACCTGTGACTCCAATGTTTGTGGTTTTATTCTGTGACTAAATAGTGTTTTGTACAAGTTCTCTATGAAATGCTCATTGTGTAATCAAGTGCTATTTCTCAACACCTCATGCAATGCATTTGCTGTTTACCGTTTGATTGCCATCCCGCATGAGTAAGGTTGAAATGACTATGAAATTACAAAATGTGACCTCAAATAATAAGAAATAAACTCAGGGATGGGTAACCCTGAAATGTAAGAATGAATGTACAGAACATATACATGCGCTTCATAATGGTCAAGTTTGAAAGGTTCAATAGTTTCTATTTAATTAAATACATAACAGTTATTTTTCTAATTGACTTGTTTTGATACTCCAATATAATAAACCACCGTTTGGAAATCAAGTGACATTACGTTTTCTTCATGATCTTGTACAAACCTGAAAGCTCAATGAAAAGTCTCTACAGAAACTTTAATAACATACTTTCAAACCGTAACAACTTCTCACTGAAACCCAATCTTTAGTTTGGCATGAGACAGGTGGACATACCATATGAATAAGCAGAGGCATCACACATATGTGCTTTGTACAGGAGTCATTTCAAATACATTTCAGGCCATTTCAGATAGCAGGTAAACATTTATTATGGCCAAATCAATCAATTAGGCTGAATCATTTGTTGGACATGGGTCATTCTTGGGTAGATGATTTCGTGGTTTATTGATTATAGGGCAGGTAGGCAGGCATGTGGGGTATCCAGTGGTCAGGAAGAAAGGCCTAGGTTTGGGCTGTGTTATCTGTGCAGCAGAAACGTGTCCTGAACTAGTCTCGGTTGGAAAGGTAATCTGTCACCACTTTATGGCTCTTACCATGACAGTCAAACAAATCTGCTCCCAATCTTTGAAATGGTCTGTCTGGCGAAGGGTACGTCTTGAGTCGCTCTGCTTGCTGCTTAGGTCTATAGGTCAAGATAATTTTGCACAAGGCCATAGTGTGGCCAATGTCTTGGTTCATTCTTGGCCAATACATGACCTCACGTGCTCTGCGTTTACACTTCTCTTCCCCCAAGAGCCCTTCAAGTATCTTTCTTTGCATGTCTTTGCGCATGGAAGATGGAATTACGATTTTATTACCCTTGAACACTATGTCATCGACGACTGACAACTCAGTTCTGTATGTCCAGTAGTCTTGAACTTGTAGTGGACAGTCGCTTTTGTGTTCAGGCCATCCTCTTGAGATCATCTTCTTGAGCTCTTTCATCGTCTCGTCCTTTGCAGTTTCTTTTCTGATCTGTTCTGTTCTTTCGCTTGACACTGGAAGTGACGTCATGATCATATCAACATACGCTTGTATGCCAGTGCATTTCTCGCTGTCCTGTCTTTCATCGTTTGTCCACAGCTTTAGAGAGCGCATCAGCCGTATACATGTATTTTTCAGGTGTTTACATCATCTTCACGTCATATTTCTGCAGCCTAATCAACATGCGCTGTATTCTCATTGGACAGTCAGTCAATGGCTTGGACATGATGGCGAGCAACGGTTTATGGTCTGTTTCAACTTCGACGGCTTGTCCGTATACGTATTGATGGAAGCGTTCACATGCATACGTTGAGGCCAGCAACTCCTTCTCAATTTGTGCATAGAAGACCTCTGCACTCGTCAGGGCCCTAGATGCGTAGGCCACTGGTTGCCAGGTCTCCTCATGCAGCTGTAGAAGGACAGCTCCTAGGCCATGCTGTGATGCATCCGCTGAGATTCTTGTGTTCCTCTTTGGGTCGTAGAACTTGAGCACAGGCTCTGAGGTCAAGATGTTTTTCAGTGTCTGGAAACACTTTTCTTGCTGATGTTGCCGCATCCACTCATTGTTCTGCTCTAACAGCATTCTTAATGGTGCTGAAACGGTGGACAGCCTGGGGATGAATTTTGCAAGGTAGATCACCAACCCAAGGAAACGCCTCACCTCTTCCTTGTTTTGGGGTTTCTCCATGTTTGCAATGGCTGACGTCTTCCTCGGGTCAGGACTCACCCCCTCCTCGGATACGACATCTCCAATAAAGGTAAGTGACTTGACTGCAAACTCACATTTGTCTTTGTTGAGTTTCAGGTTGATGGTTCGTGTCCGGTCCAGTACTTGCCTCAGCCGTGTGTCGTGTTCCATCTTTGTTGACCCCCAGGCGATGACGTCATCCATTATGGTCGTGACCCCAGGGATGTTCTCAAATATTGTGTGGATCGTCTTGTGGTAGACTTCCGGAGCAGACTGTATCCCATACAGCAGGCAAAGGAAGCGGTAGTGCCCTTCAGGTGTATTAAAGGTGCAGAGTCTTGAACTAGCCTCATTAAGCTTCATTTGCCAAAAACCTGAGGATGCATCAAGTTTACTGAACCATTTGGCACCAGCAAACTTCGACATTATCTCTTCGCGTGTTGGCAACTTGAAGTGTTTTCTTTTTACAGCTTTGTTCAGATCTCTGGGATCCAAACATATCCTCAATGCACCATTTGTCTTTTGCACTATCACTAGTGAGCTCACCCAATCTGTCGGTTCATCAATTTTCTTTATGACGTTAAGATTTTCCATGCTTGCTAATTCCTCTGTCAGTCTCTCACTTAGTGCAATAGGAACTTTCTTGCATGCATGTGTTACAGGTTTAAGAAATGAAGCTCTGTTCTTTTCTCTGCAACACATTTATTTCCTGTTGGGAAATATAAACAGTTTACATTAAAGATGCGCTCTTTCGCGTAGCAAACATTCATCAGCTATACTTGTACTGTCCTACTTCGGCGCTACTGGTCCATAGAATCTAATCTAATACTTCTCCAAAATACATGCTCTTAATAACATTACACTTTATAATACACATTAATCATAGAAATACCTATTTAAGCATACTGTAAATAAAGGTAAACATAAATGCATAAACTCAAATGACAGAGCCTTCAAATAACATTAGGCTACTCTCAAACCAACACAACAGCATTTGACCAGACTATTACACTCTTATCCAAACGCTATACTGTCCCTTTAAGTGACGTGACCGGGAGGAAATACCCAACGGCTATTAGCCTTAGCATTAGCGTGCTAGCGGGGTCTAGCTCGGCCCCGTTCATCAATACCCACGGCTCATTCCGTCTCCCGACCCATTCACCCGTTTCATCATGCATCAAACAGTCTGTCATCACTCCCGGTCCCCAACCACACATAGCCACACAGTTATTACACTAACCCTAACCCCACACAGGACGTAACTAGCTTATTTATTTAGCCGCGTCATTGCGATTGGCGCCGCGATCTTAAACACTGACTCGTCCAAATACAACATCACCACCCTTAGCCATGGCCAACTTCAATGTTCCTATTAAAACAGGGGAACGTCTAATCTCTACTATACATTTAGCTAGTGTGTATTACAACATACCTGTTGGGAAATATAAACAGTTTACATTAAAGATGCGCTCTTTCGCGTAGCAAACATTCATCAGCTATACTTGTACTGTCCTACTTCGGCGCTACTGGTGTCAGTCACCAATGCCCATCCACCTGTAAGGCCTAGAGCGCCCTCTGCTGGTGAATACGCGTTCATCAATAATGTAACCCTTTCAATATACCTTGTGATATATTATACAACAGAATCTGTGTTTAGCTTGTTGACTTTGGCATAAATATTAAAAAGGGGGGGTCAAATAATCCTTTGTCTTTTAATACACAGTGCCACACATGAACTACTGGTGCAACAGTCTCATCAATATGTATTTTGTGCTCACCAGGTAAACAGCCTAGTCCCTCAAAAATATCCTTGTACTCAGTCATGAGTGCATCTTGATCATTGTTTGGCTCTGAGGCAACTATGAGCACTTTTGACAAGCTTGAGATTTTTACAGGCAGATAGGCCCAATATTGGCTGCACTTTAGGCTCTGGCCCTTGTGCTGAAAAGTCGCTAAACAACTCCCTTTAACGGGCACACTTTCTCCTGTAAAGCCTGTCACTGTAACATTCACAGGATGAATCTTGCTTTTCACTTTGAGTGTACTGTAGTCAGCTGACTACTTACTTACGTACGTGATGTTTTTAGTGGGTATAAAGTATGCTTCAAATTAAACCACCACCGTTGACAATTTAAGATTTTCATCTTCAATTTTAAAGCTATTGAAGATGTCCAGTGCATCTTCCCCAATTACATGCAAAATAATTTGCACTTGTACTTTCTCATCTCTACCTCCTATTCTATGGAACGCCGAGTTAGTCCAAATTAAATCAATAAATAAATAGGTAAATGAATAGAAATACATACATAAATAAATACGGCTATGAAATAAACTCTGAAATAAAAAAAGATGGTAATAAATACATAAATATAACATTATATAATTATATAGCTGAATCCATTTACCAACATCAATAAATAAATACATTTATTTATTTAAAAATGACGTTTTTGTAAAGACAACATGTATTTAATTCATGGGACTTTTATTTCCTAATGCCACATTTATTTATTTTTTGAGACTTTTACGCACCACATTTTTTTCCACATGTACACACCACATTTATTTCCACTCCACATTTATTTCAGTGCTGTATTTATTTCACATCTCACATGCAAACGAGAGGGGCGTGGTTATCGTCAGACCAACGCAGCAGATAGCTATGCTACCTGTATGGGGGTGACAGTGGCATCGCACTGCCGAAAAGCATACAATGTAGACAAGCTTTGACCTTAATGTCTGTGTCGTCTCTGCCTTTGTATGGGAGTGATGGCGGTGACTTAGTAGCCTACGTGTGGGGACTTGATCTTTGATAGCTATGAGGTTGCGCTGAAGTTACCTTTATAAACATGGCTTTCGCTCGTGTGACGTGGAACTCGTGGTCTGCAAAGCTAACAATCACTGCCAACACTATGTCTTCCTAGGTGGTATGTTGGCTATCACCGGTCTCGAAGTCGGCAACTGTAGGCCAATGGCTGGCTATCCGGCTAGCTAGCTGACAAAATAATAAAAGGACGACATCAGTGTGGCCATTTCAGCTAGAGCTAGCTACTGTACAGCTAGTAGTGTTGTGCTGTATTGGCACATATGAACAGCCAAACCCGTTTTGTCACTGAATGGTCATTAAAACGAGTCCAGTGGTAGTGGTTTTATTTAATATTGAATAATTCCATAAACCTGTACCTAATATCTGGGTTTGGTTATTGTGTACCGCAGCGGTCCCCAACCTTTTTTGCGCCACGGACCGGTTTAATGTTGCAATATTTTCACGGACCGGCCTTTAAGGCGTGGCGCATAAATACATAAAATAAAATGATACGACCGGCATACAAACGGTGGCATTTTCTAAATACAATAATAAACGTGAATCCACTGTGTACTCTTATGCAACTTTATTAGCAGCGGCCTCGTAACATCGTGCCAACAACATAACATGAATCCTCTCTGCCCTTATTATGTCCATGTCTCTGCGGCTCTGCCCCGCTTTGCCCCAAACACTCTCTGGTCGCTATGGTAACATTTAAACATGCCTTCAAAATAAGACGCAACACAAAAACAAATATTTAAAGTGCTTCTTTTTTTTAAATAAAACTGAAATAATGTAATTATTTATTCTTTCTCTGCGGACCGGTACCAAATGACCCACGGACCGGTACCGGTCCGCGGCCCGGGGGTTGGGGACCGCTGGTGTACCGTGTTGAATGGGTCTTGGTCTTGACACGTCTTGGTTAATTGCAACTTTAAATTGCCAATAATAACAATGCGTTAAGAAACTTGACTTCAATTTGAAGCAGTAGCCTACTGTAAATCCAAAGGTATGGGTAATGTCTGGAATGGTCTGGCTTCACTTCAGGTCTCGTCTCACTAAATGGTAATGCATGGCATAATGGTGAGGCTAGATCGTTATAATCAGGTGCCTTATCGACCTAGTTATCCACATAATAGCAGAGCGATGTAGCGGTGGTGGCAGTGATTGTCTTCTTTGTTGCTAGCTGTGTTAGCTAACATTACCTGGCACTTATCACCCCCCACTACCTGTACATCTTGCACACGAACAGTGCTCGATAAGTCTCAAACTATTTAAGACTTCAATAGCTATGTTCTGTAGAGCACTTATCCGCCCAAGTACCTCTACAAAATCTACTATCTGTGCCAAAATAGTATCCTGAGAAGCCATGCCGTTCGGCAGTGCGATTCCACTGTCACCCCCATACAGGTTGCATAGCTGCTGCGTTGGTCTGACGATAACCACGCCCCTCTCGTTTGCATGTGAGATGTGAAATAAATACAGCACTGAAATAAATGTAGTGTGGAAATAAATGTGGCGTGTAAAAGTCCCATGAAATAAATAAATGTTGTCTTTACAAAAACGTCATTTTGAAATAAATACATTTATTTATTTATTGATGTCGGTAAATGGATTCAGCTATGTAATTATATAATGCTATATTTATATATTTATTGCCATCTTTTTTAATTTCAGAGTTTATTCCATAGCCATATTTATTTATGTATGTATTTATCTATTTATTTACCTATTTATTTAATTTTGACTAACTCGGCGTTCCATACTATTCCACTTGCAGCTAGATATATTTCAAATCTTTGTTTGAAACGTTTCCAATAATCAGCAAGATTGCCAGTAAACTGCATGGGTGTGGGTGGACTTAGCTTATCCATGATTGTATTTCGTTGTGGAATCATTTCTCTGAACGTTTCTTGCGAAGTTGAGGACGTTTCTAGCGAAGGTGACGACGTTGAAGGCTCTACCGAGTGCCTCGGCCACATCACTCCATTTGTTCTCTTCACGTTCTTCTCCCTTGCTCTCGCTGCTAAGTTTCTACGCCAGCGTTGACGTTGACTAGCCGTCTGGTAGCCTACTTTCTGTTCAGCTCCAACTTGCTCAAATCTTTCGTCAGTGCGCCGTTCTCTCCGTCGCTTCACAGAAGTTCTACTTCTGACACCATGTTATGCCGTGAAGTGCAGTTTACAATAAACCAGTTATCACCCTACGTCACACGACTGTCAAGCAGGCTCAACTGCGCATGTCGGTTGCAAAAGTCGAACTTCTCCCGGGTCTATTACACTTGGAGTGTCCATCAGGTCATCTTATATCTCTGGCCACTGGATTGCAGTGCTCGACATTAACTGTTTAAGGCACTTGTCCTTTGGACAAGTACATTTACGTTTCACTTGTCTATGCACAAAAGTCACTTGACCCCGATACCTTTAAATAGCCTGACTAAGTGATCGGGCAAAACTAGCCTGGCTAACGGAGGTCGCTTTCTCAGACAAATGACGAATGAAACAGGCTTGGTTAAAGAAATCCAAGATGCTGGCTATCTTCAGCAGGCTCGTATCTACAACAGGCAGTTCTCCCTGACGTTTTTGGGGTAGAATGGAGTGAACGGGCAAAACTAGGCTGGCTCGGGCAAAACTAGCCTGGCCAATGGAGGTCCCTATCTCAGGCAAATGACGAATAAAACTTGCTTGGATAAAGAAATCCAAGATGCTGGCTAGCAGGCTTGTATCTACAATAGGCAGTCCTCCCTGACGTTTCTGGTGTAGAATGGAGTGAAATACAAAATATTGTGCACACTGCCAGTGAGCGACCCGAGTCTGACTGATGCTAACGTCAAAACGGGGACGCAGTCTCACTAAGATTGCCAGTTTTAAACAAATCACAAAAATAATCGGACTAGCTGGCTAAAAGCAGAATTCCCATATCTCTTGAAAGCTTCCCTGCTCGACTTTTTAGATGTAGAATTGACTGTAAAACTGGAAAAGTATGAACTTTGTGACATGGCGTGAAGACATGGCTGCCACCCGACTATGCGGTCCACCGGGCGACATTCTCACTCAAATTTCAAGACTTTCGTGATCCAAATCAAAATTCTGATGTGATAGATCAATGGGGAATCACTTTCTCTCTTAAAGGCTGTCCTCTTCGACCTTTTTGGCCTTTTTAAATCTAACTATTTGTATGATCCGTGTGGTCCTTTTGCCGTTTTAAATGCTAACCTTTCCCAGTTTTCTGCAACCATATTGCGCGCGCATCCCGAATGTTTACAAACAAATAATTGGTCTATACGCTCACACGGTCAGCGTGGGTTTTGCTCAAACCTTTCCTGGGCGACTTCTAACACCTATCTCAGTCTACTGCCCGTATGCCAACTGCATTCTGGGTAATGCCGTTAACTTAATGCACATAACAACACAGTTTTGAAATTATGTGTTTTAACAGAACATTTTGGTGAAAATGTTATAAAAATTTGTAACAAACAGAAATTTTTGTGTATTTTTAAGCAACAACATTTGGCTGTAATTTTGATTAAACATTTTAAATTTACAGTTTGCAATTGTCTTTCAATCTGTATTTCCCGTCATTCAGAAATACAGAAAAAAAACATGTATAAATTACAGAAAAATTGCCGTAATTTAATTATTATTTTTTACAGTGTGTGTGTGTGTGTGTGGGGGGCTGGTTAATGTTGCCGGGTGGTGCCGCGGTGGTGGATTTTCAAGTCATATCATTTTAAATTCTCGTGCTGTCAGCACCCTCAGCGCCCTTAATTCGTGCGGCCATGGGCCTTAGGGTTTTGGGGGTCCTAAGCAAAAATAGTGTATGGGGCCCTTTTGATTGGCTAAACATTTGTCTTTGTTACAAATATAAAAGGCCCAATCGCAGGGTCCTAAACAAATGTTTAGTTTGTTTATTGGGTGGGGCAGGCCTTGAATATAATCCTCCAGATTTTAATAAGCTATTGTAAAATATTGGTGTGTTAGGATCCCATTTCCATTGAACCACTGAATGGTTCCAGGGATAAGATATATAACATTGATTAGATATCTCTTTGTTTTTGGTTATCATACATCTTTTACAGATGCTATAAAGTGAAACCACACCTACTGTACATTTGAAATATGACACAGCTAAAAAGCTTTTATAGGAGAACAAGGAGACAAAAAGACACAGAGCCACTAAGATCAACCAGAACACAGATCCAGTCCAGGTCTAATACAAGGTAAGTACTCAATAAGTAACTTTTTCTAGTTGCACAATGTGGGACATGTGTGTGGATTCTCCGATTTCAATAGTAATTACATTTTCCTGTGACATTAGGGTTAGTTCGAAGTTTCTTATTGAATGTAATGTTTGTGTCGTGAAGGTCGGGCAAAAGGTGCATTTCACAATAATGACCTCCGTCAATGCTGAATAGCTGTGTTTAACACAACAATTGTGTTATATTACTTTTGGTATTTGACTTGATTACGATTTGACACAGATTCGATCATTTTTGGGGGGAATATGTACTGTAGTTTACATCAGGAACTTGTGGTACAACATAATGAGAGAATAATTCACAACTTTGATCATGCAACGGGTTTTGACTTGTATTCAAATATGTACAAGTAAACATAAAGGTATTGTGGCAGACAGATGGCTGACATCGTACTTGGTGGTTAACCTGTGTTCTTCTCTACAGCTACCATGTGGGAAGAGGATGACTTTGAACTTCCTGAAGGAATCCAACGAATGGTGCTCCAGGAACCTGAGGAAAGGAAGATCTACGTCATGTACCACGGCACCACCAGGGAGAACGCCCAGAGGATCATGAGTCATGGCTTCAAACAATCAAAGGACGGCATGTTGGGCCCGGGGGTGTACGTGACTCGAGACCTGCAGAAGGCCAGCCGCTACCCTGTGAACCTGCCTGAATATATGAGGGTGGTCATCAGGATGACCGCCAGTACGGGTAAAGTGAAGAAAATAGACTACCAGGGCCACCCCTTGCAGAGGACCTGGCACCAACACGGTTATGACACTGCCTGGGTGCCACCCATGTGCGGTATGGTGCCCAGTGGTCTGGAGGAGAACTGCATCTGGGATCCAAAACGCATTCGACCTCAATGTGTCATCTACCCAAGAATGACTGCCTGTGATGATTCAGAAGCAATGTCCAACATATGATTCATTCTCACTGTCTGGGAAACATTTAAATTGGCCTCAATAAATGTTTACATGCTCAATAAAATGGTCTGAAATCTGTTCAAGTGACTTTTATACTAGGCACACGTGGTGCATCTGTTTATTTATATGGTACAGTGGATGTAAAAAGTCTACATACCCCTGTTAAATAGTCTCCAATAAAAATTGGATCATTTCAATTTGGATAAACCAAAAGGGGCCTATATAGGTTCAAGGTTAGAAGAAGGTGAAAGAAAATGATTCCTTCTTTTTTAGTCTGGAAAAACAAAGACAAACCAAAAAGACAATTCACAAACTGCTCATCAAGAGATTTTTTTGAAGCAATTTGTATGAATCCAATTTTTCAGAGGGAAATTGTTCTTTTTTTTGTAAATTGAAGGGTTATAAAGTGCTGGATGATCCATGAACGTCATGGAGGAAAAACTAAAAATTGAAGAATTAGATGAAGCAATTACGCAGATGTCGAAGGGGAAGTCACCTTGTCCAGACGTTTTAAATATAGAATTCTTCACCTTTTTTTAATTGACATCAGATTGCTGCTTTATAATGCCTTACTGGAATGTGTTTCTTTAGAACATTTATCTCATACAATGAAGCTTTGTATTTATCACCTTAATCTATAAACCCAATAAAGATAAACTTCTACTGGACAATTGGAGGCCTATAACCTTGTAATGTAATTGGCCCTTGTGTGTTCCAACTGATTAGATGGGTGTTTAGCAAAACTAGTAGATGACTAGTCAGCTTTTTTTTAAAGGTAGAAATATACATAATAACACCCGGCTGACACTTGATATGTTAGATTACAGAGATTATATTACTACTGAAAGCTACGTGTTATTTCTTCATTCAACAGTATTGAACTTCCATTTTTGTTGGACGCTTTACACTTTTTGGGTTTTGGGGAACACTTTTGTAAGGTCATTAAGATATTTTACACTGACATAAGCAGCTGTGTTTCCCTGAATCCTGGAATGACCCCTAGGTTTAGTATACTACGTGTCATTCGTCAGGGATTCCCTATATCCCCTAGGCTTTTCATATTGGCAACCCAAATAATTCTTGTCAAAGAATATAAAATAAGTAAATTTGCGGATGACCCATCATTGACTCAAAGATGAGTCAATGGTGGATAAAACTCTTTATACAATTTCCTTTTTCTCTGATGCTTCAGGACTGTCGCTCAATATTAATAAATGTGACTACCCATTCATGCAGTGCTGGCTCTTCAATTGCTTCAATTAGTGTCAAATCTGAGGTTGAGAATTTAGGGATAAAAATCTCTTAAAACTTTATTAGATAACATTTCCCCGTGTTTATGGAGGAATACAACCCATAAGCCTATATTAAAAGGTCACAGCTTGTCAAAGAGTATGATGAGGGTGGTGTTAAAGCTCCTTATTTTGAATCATTAGTCAACAGTGATGGCTGGTGGTGATATTGTCAGGAAACCAAGTGCGGACCCAAGCCCAAAGTCTCCTCTGATGTAAAAAATATGTGTTTTTCCTTATTTTATTTGGCAGTGAAAAATAGCAGAATGCAAAAGCATGCTGTTTGCTACACACACACACACACAAATAGACACACACCTGTGTACTGAATGAAAAGCCACACACACTTTGTAAGTAGAAAGTTGTTTATTCATTGATATGCAGATTTTCGTTGTGCCTCTGTCCGGTCTACCTGTTAAGAGATTTCATCCTTACATTCATATACAATGGAAGAGGGGGCATGTCACATGATCCACCTACAGCTCCACATTAAAGGCACCTGTTCAGTCTTGCCACTGTGATCGCTGTGTTTTTCCAGGTGCTCAACTATTCTTCAATTTCTGTGTAAATGAAGTGTACATAGAGCCAACTCTAGCACATGGGTATCGTGTAAATGATTGCTTGCACATGCAATGGAAGGGAGGGATGACTTTGGACATTTCTGTGCATTTCTGCGCCCTGTGGTTGCCCTGTGGTCGCCTCCAACATTTGATCTTTTATCTTTTAAAGGGGTCATTGATTGCAAAACCAATTTTACCTTGTCAAAGTCAGTTACAAGTAACCAACAAGAACAACACGTCTCTCAATAAGAGTCATTGTGATCCTAAAAGAAACTAACATCAGGTCCAGCCAATCAAATTCAATCCAATCAAATGTATTTGTACATAGAACTGCCCCTCAACCAGCCTAAACCCACAAGGAAGACAAGGAAAAACTTCCAACGGGAGAAAAAAATTGAAGAAACTTTGGAAGGAGCAATTTAGAGAGGGATCCCTTCCTCCAGAGACGGTTGGTGAGAGAGGAGCAGAACAGTATGGTTGAAATGACAATGACATAACAAAATGTGACCTCTCAACTAATAAGAAATAAACTCAGGGATGGGTACTCTGAAATATAAGAATGAATGTACAGAACATATACATGTGCTTGATAATGGTCAAGTTTGAAAGGTTCAATAGTTTCTATTTAATTAAATACATAACAGTTATTTTTCTAATTGACTTGTTTTGATACTCCAATATAATAAACCACCGTTTGGAAATCAAGTGACATTACATTTTCTTCATGATCTTGTACAAACTTGAAAGCTCAATGAAAAGTCTCTACAGAAACTTTAATAACATACTCTCAAACAGTAACAACTTCTCACTGAAACCCAATCTTTAGTTTGCCATGAGACAGGTGGACATACCATATGAATAAGCAGAGGCATAACACATGTGTGCTTTGTACAGGAGTCATTTCAAATACATTTCAGACCATTTCAGATAGCAGGTAAACATTTATTATGGCCAAATCAAATGTTTACCAGACAGTGAGGCAAGAATCATGACGCATGGCTCCCTAGGACAGTGAAGAGAGAAGTTGCCAAGGGTTAACAGCTGGGAACACTCATACTTGAAGGCCTTGCGTTTGGGTTACTACTGATTCTGGGATCTATGTTCACTCAACGGAAGAAGTAAGGACTGGGTCAAGCTGACCTATCCAGATAAGTAAGGAGGGTCATACGTCGGTCTCATTGAGGGGGATGCTCATTGGCTGAGTAGAAGGGGGTGAACTTGGATAGTTGGAGTGAGATAGTGAGTGCGCACGGATGTTGGCTTTATCAAAGACAGGTTGGCCTTGGCCAAACGTGGGAAGAAACAACTAGCACATTGTTAAATCGCAGCATGCAGGTGGAAGATTTTACTCATGTGAGGCTATATAATAGGATGTGTTGTGTGTGTAAATGCTTTTTGTGTCTTACTGAATCCACACAAAGTTCCACATTGTACGTCTAATAAATGTTTTACTGTGTACTCACCTTGTATTAGATCTGGACAGGATCAGTGTTCTGGTCGATAGCAGCTCTGTGTCTCAGTGTTTTTCTCTCAGTGTATAAGAGCGTCTGCTAAATAAATAACTTAATGTGTAGGTACATTGGAATTCTTGGGTTACGTGTCATTTTAAAGTTTCCCACCAAGTTTGTTTATCAATTTCAGGGCAATTATTCTAGTGAAAGCAGCTGCAGCAGGAAACTTTTCTTACAAATACAGGACAGAGAGTCTTGACTAACCAGAATCGAGCATCACCTTTCCTCAGCCTTCTTTCTGTCAGAACTCTGAGCAAAATCCTTTTATCCATATCCAATATCAAAGTCTTGAGTCCTGCACCTTTTCCTTGTTATATTGTCATCATAAATGTAAAGGGACCGGTTTTGTGTTATTTTAAAGTAGAGTTTGTTTGTATCTTGTTCCATTTGGCTATTATCCCCCAGGTTAATCGGAAACAAACAAACACTCACTCACTCACTTTAGTCACTTTACTCTGTGACTAAATGCTGTTTCCTATAAGTTCTCTATGATATTGCTCATTCTTTAATCAAGTGCTATTTCCCCACACCTCGTGTAATGCATTTGTGTAATGCATACTTTCAAATAGTAACAACTTCTCAATCTTTAGTTTCCCATGAGACAGGTGGACGTACCCTATAAATTAACGGAGGCACCACACGTGTGTCTAGTACGAGAATCATTTAAAAAAGAATTTCAGACAGTTTGAGAGAGCATGTAAACATTTATTTGGGCCAATTCAAATGTTTACCAGACAGTGAAGCTAAATCACATGTTGAGCATTGCTTCTGATCCACGATAGTCAAAGATTCTTGGTTGGATGAGACCTAGAATTTGTATGCGACTTGGATCCCAGATGCAGTCCTCCTCCAGACCACTGGGCACCATGCCACACTTTGGTGGCACCCAGGCAGTGTCAAAACCGTGTTGGTTCCAGGTCTTCTGCATGGGGTGGCCCTGGTAGTCAATTCTCTTCACCTTACCCACATTGGCCACCATCCTGATGACCACCCTCTGATGTTCAGGCAGGTTCAGGGGGTAGCGGCTGGCCTTCTGCAGGTCTCGACTCACGTACACCCCCGGCCCCAACATGCCGTCCATTGATTGTTTGAAGCCATGACTCATGATGCTCTGGGCGCTCTGCCTGGTGGTGCCGTGGTACATGATGTAGGTCTGGTTCTGCTCAGGTTCCTGCAGGACCAGTCGTTGGACTCCATGAGGAAGTACAAAGTCATTCTCTGCCCACATGGTAGCTGTAGAGAAGAACACAGGTTAACCACCAAGTACGATGTCAGCCATCTGTCTGCAAAATGCCTTTACATATATTTGTAAATATTTGAATAAATGTGAAACCAGATGCCTGGTCAAAGTTGTGCATTGCTCTCTCATTATGTTGTACCACAAGTCCCTAATCTAAACTACAATACAAATTCCAACATTTATTTTGAAATATCTGTCGTTAGCAAATCGAAATTGAGTCAAATACCTTTAGGTAAAAAGATTGTTGTGTTAACCACAACTACAATTCATTGATGGTGGTCATTATTGTGAAATGTACCTTTTGCCCGACTTCACTACACACACATTACATTTGATAAGGAACTTCAAACTAACCCTAATGTCAAGAAAATTATTATTGAATTCCGAGAATCCACACAAAATCCACATTGTACATCTAAAACGTGTTTTACTGTGTACTCACCTAGTATTAGATCTGGACAGGATCTGTGTTCTGGTCGATAGCAGCTCTGTGTCTTTTTGTCTCTTTGTTGTACTGTAAGGCTTTTTAGGTGTGTCATGCTAACATACAGTAGGTGTGGTTCCTCTTTGTAGCATCTGTGGAGATGTACAATAACCAAAACACTACTTTCTTTTCAGGTTATCTTTTCAGAGTATTGTAAGGTCATTATAGAGTTAAAACAAGTTTCAAGTTTATTTGTCATTTGCAACTAGTAGCAGTGTAGGTACATTGGAATTTTTGGGTTACGTGTCATTTTAAAGTTTCCCACCAAGTTTGGTTTTCAATTTCAGGGCAATTATTCTAGTGAAAGCAGCTGCAGCAGGAAACTTTTCTTACAAATACAGGACAGAGAGAGTCTTGACTAATCAGAATCGAGCATCACCTTTCCTCAGTCTTCTTTCTGTCAGAACTCTGAGCAAAATCTTTTTATCCATATCCAATATCAAAGTCTTGAGTCCTGCACCTTTTCCTTGTTATATTGTCATCATAAATGTAAAAGGACCGGTTTTGTGTTATTTTAAAGTAGAGTTTGTCTGTATCTTGTTCCATTTGGCTATTATCCTCCAGGTTAATCGGAAACAAACAAACAAACACTCACTCACTCACTTTAGTCACTTTACTCTGTGACTAAATGCTGTTTCCTATAAGTTCTCTATGATATGCTCGTTCTGTAATCAAGTGCTATTTCTTAACACCTTGTGTAATGCATTTGTGTAATGCATACTTTCAAATAGTAACAACTTCTCAATCTTTAGTTTCCCATGAGACAGGTGGACGTACCCTATAAATTAACGGAGGCACCACACGTGTGTCTAGTACGAGAGTCATTTAAAATTAATTTCAGACAATTTCAGAGAGCATGTAAACATTTATTTGGGCCAATTCAAATGTTTACCAGACAGTGAAGCTAAATCACATGTTTAGCATTGCTTCTGATCCACGATAGTCAGAGATTCTTGGTTCAATGACATCTATAAATTGTATGCGACTTGGATCCCAGATGCAGTCCTCCTCCAGACCACTGGGCACCATGCCACACTTTGGTGGCACCCAGGCAGTGTCAAAACCGTGTTGGTTCCAGGTCTTCTGCATGGGGTGGCCCTGGTAGTCAATTCTCTTCACCTTACCCACATTGGCCACCATCCTGATGACCACCCTCTGATGTTCAGGCAGGTTCAGGGGATAGCGGCTGGCCTTCTGCAGGTCTCGACTCACGTACACCCCCGGCCCCAACATGCCGTCCATTGATTGTTTGAAGCCATGACTCATGATGCTCTGGGCGCTCTGCCTGGTGGTGCCGTGGTACATGATGTAGGTCTGGTTCTGCTCAGGTTCCTGCAGGACCAGTCGTTGGACTCCATGAGGAAGTACAAAGTCATTCTCTGCCCACATGGTAGCTGTAGAGAAGAACACAGGTTAACCACCAAGTACGATGTCAGCCATCTGTCTGCAAAATGCCTTTACATATATTTGTAAATATTTGAATAAATGTGAAACCAGATGCCTGGTCAAAGTTGTGCATTGCTCTCTCATTATGTTGTACCACAAGTCCCTAATCTAAACTACAATACAAATTCCAACATTTATTTTGAAATATCTGTCGTTAGCAAATCGAAATTGAGTCAAATACCTTTAGGTAAAAAGATTGTTGTGTTAACCACAACTACAATTCATTGATGGTGGTCATTATTGTGAAATGTACCTTTTGCCCGACTTCACTACACACACATTACATTTGATAAGGAACTTCAAACTAACCCTAATGTCAAGAAAATTATTATTGAATTCCGAGAATCCACACAAAATCCACATTGTACATCTAAAACGTGTTTTACTGTGTACTCACCTAGTATTAGATCTGGACAGGATCTGTGTTCTGGTCGATAGCAGCTCTGTGTCTTTTTGTCTCTTTGTTGTACTGTAAGGCTTTTTAGGTGTGTCATGCTAACATACAGTAGGTGTGGTTCCTCTTTGTAGCATCTGTGGAGATGTACAATAACCAAAACACTACTTTCTTTTCAGGTTATCTTTTCAGAGTATTGTAAGGTCATTATAGAGTTAAAACAAGTTTCAAGTTTATTTGTCATTTGCAACTAGTAGCAGTGTAGGTACATTGGAATTTTTGGGTTACGTGTCATTTTAAAGTTTCCCACCAAGTTTGGTTTTCAATTTCAGGGCAATTATTCTAGTGAAAGCAGCTGCAGCAGGAAACTTTTCTTACAAATACAGGACAGAGAGAGTCTTGACTAATCAGAATCGAGCATCACCTTTCCTCAGTCTTCTTTCTGTCAGAACTCTGAGCAAAATCTTTTTATCCATATCCAATATCAAAGTCTTGAGTCCTGCACCTTTTCCTTGTTATATTGTCATCATAAATGTAAAAGGACCGGTTTTGTGTTATTTTAAAGTAGAGTTTGTCTGTATCTTGTTCCATTTGGCTATTATCCTCCAGGTTAATCGGAAACAAACAAACAAACACTCACTCACTCACTTTAGTCACTTTACTCTGTGACTAAATGCTGTTTCCTATAAGTTCTCTATGATATGCTCGTTCTGTAATCAAGTGCTATTTCTTAACACCTTGTGTAATGCATTTGTGTAATGCATACTTTCAAATAGTAACAACTTCTCAATCTTTAGTTTCCCATGAGACAGGTGGACGTACCCTATAAATTAACGGAGGCACCACACGTGTGTCTAGTACGAGAGTCATTTAAAATTAATTTCAGACAATTTCAGAGAGCATGTAAACATTTATTTGGGCCAATTCAAATGTTTACCAGACAGTGAAGCTAAATCACATGTTGAGCATTGCTTCTGATCCACGATAGTCAGAGATTCTTGGTTCAATGACATCTATAAATTGTATGCGACTTGGATCCCAGATGCAGTCCTCCTCCAGACCACTGGGCACCATGCCACACTTTGGTGGCACCCAGGCAGTGTCAAAACCGTGTTGGTTCCAGGTCTTCTGCATGGGGTGGCCCTGGTAGTCAATTCTCTTCACCTTACCCACATTGGCCACCATCCTGATGACCACCCTCTGATGTTCAGGCAGGTTCAGGGGATAGCGGCTGGCCTTCTGCAGGTCTCGACTCACGTACACCCCCGGCCCCAACATGCCGTCCATTGATTGTTTGAAGCCATGACTCATGATGCTCTGGGCGCTCTGCCTGGTGGTGCCGTGGTACATGATGTAGGTCTGGTTCTGCTCAGGTTCCTGCAGGACCAGTCGTTGGACTCCATGAGGAAGTACAAAGTCATTCTCTGCCCACATGGTAGCTGTAGAGAAGAACACAGGTTAACCACCAAGTACGATGTCAGCCATCTGTCTGCAAAATGCCTTTACATATATTTGTAAATATTTGAATAAATGTGAAACCAGATGCCTGGTCAAAGTTGTGCATTGCTCTCTCATTATGTTGTACCACAAGTCCCTAATCTAAACTACAATACAAATTCCAACATTTATTTTGAAATATCTGTCGTTAGCAAATCGAAATTGAGTCAAATACCTTTAGGTAAAAAGATTGTTGTGTTAACCACAACTACAATTCATTGATGGTGGTCATTATTGTGAAATGTACCTTTTGCCCGACTTCACTACACACACATTACATTTGATAAGGAACTTCAAACTAACCCTAATGTCAAGAAAATTATTATTGAATTCCGAGAATCCACACAAAATCCACATTGTACATCTAAAACGTGTTTTACTGTGTACTCACCTAGTATTAGATCTGGACAGGATCTGTGTTCTGGTCGATAGCAGCTCTGTGTCTTTTTGTCTCTTTGTTGTACTGTAAGGCTTTTTAGGTGTGTCATGCTAACATACAGTAGGTGTGGTTCCTCTTTGTAGCATCTGTGGAGATGTACAATAACCAAAACACTACTTTCTTTTCAGGTTATCTTTTCAGAGTATTGTAAGGTCATTATAGAGTTAAAACAAGTTTCAAGTTTATTTGTCATTTGCAACTAGTAGCAGTGTAGGTACATTGGAATTTTTGGGTTACGTGTCATTTTAAAGTTTCCCACCAAGTTTGGTTTTCAATTTCAGGGCAATTATTCTAGTGAAAGCAGCTGCAGCAGGAAACTTTTCTTACAAATACAGGACAGAGAGAGTCTTGACTAATCAGAATCGAGCATCACCTTTCCTCAGTCTTCTTTCTGTCAGAACTCTGAGCAAAATCTTTTTATCCATATCCAATATCAAAGTCTTGAGTCCTGCACCTTTTCCTTGTTATATTGTCATCATAAATGTAAAAGGACCGGTTTTGTGTTATTTTAAAGTAGAGTTTGTCTGTATCTTGTTCCATTTGGCTATTATCCTCCAGGTTAATCGGAAACAAACAAACAAACACTCACTCACTCACTTTAGTCACTTTACTCTGTGACTAAATGCTGTTTCCTATAAGTTCTCTATGATATGCTCGTTCTGTAATCAAGTGCTATTTCTTAACACCTTGTGTAATGCATTTGTGTAATGCATACTTTCAAATAGTAACAACTTCTCAATCTTTAGTTTCCCATGAGACAGGTGGACGTACCCTATAAATTAACGGAGGCACCACACGTGTGTCTAGTACGAGAGTCATTTAAAATTAATTTCAGACAATTTCAGAGAGCATGTAAACATTTATTTGGGCCAATTCAAATGTTTACCAGACAGTGAAGCTAAATCACATGTTGAGCATTGCTTCTGATCCACGATAGTCAGAGATTCTTGGTTCAATGACATCTATAAATTGTATGCGACTTGGATCCCAGATGCAGTCCTCCTCCAGACCACTGGGCACCATGCCACACTTTGGTGGCACCCAGGCAGTGTCAAAACCGTGTTGGTTCCAGGTCTTCTGCATGGGGTGGCCCTGGTAGTCAATTCTCTTCACCTTACCCACATTGGCCACCATCCTGATGACCACCCTCTGATGTTCAGGCAGGTTCAGGGGATAGCGGCTGGCCTTCTGCAGGTCTCGACTCACGTACACCCCCGGCCCCAACATGCCGTCCATTGATTGTTTGAAGCCATGACTCATGATGCTCTGGGCGCTCTGCCTGGTGGTGCCGTGGTACATGATGTAGGTCTGGTTCTGCTCAGGTTCCTGCAGGACCAGTCGTTGGACTCCATGAGGAAGTACAAAGTCATTCTCTGCCCACATGGTAGCTGTAGAGAAGAACACAGGTTAACCACCAAGTACGATGTCAGCCATCTGTCTGCAAAATGCCTTTACATATATTTGTAAATATTTGAATAAATGTGAAACCAGATGCCTGGTCAAAGTTGTGCATTGCTCTCTCATTATGTTGTACCACAAGTCCCTAATCTAAACTACAATACAAATTCCAACATTTATTTTGAAATATCTGTCGTTAGCAAATCGAAATTGAGTCAAATACCTTTAGGTAAAAAGATTGTTGTGTTAACCACAACTACAATTCATTGATGGTGGTCATTATTGTGAAATGTACCTTTTGCCCGACTTCACTACACACACATTACATTTGATAAGGAACTTCAAACTAACCCTAATGTCAAGAAAATTATTATTGAATTCCGAGAATCCACACAAAATCCACATTGTACATCTAAAACGTGTTTTACTGTGTACTCACCTAGTATTAGATCTGGACAGGATCTGTGTTCTGGTCGATAGCAGCTCTGTGTCTTTTTGTCTCTTTGTTGTACTGTAAGGCTTTTTAGGTGTGTCATGCTAACATACAGTAGGTGTGGTTCCTCTTTGTAGCATCTGTGGAGATGTACAATAACCAAAACACTACTTTCTTTTCAGGTTATCTTTTCAGAGTATTGTAAGGTCATTATAGAGTTAAAACAAGTTTCAAGTTTATTTGTCATTTGCAACTAGTAGCAGTGTAGGTACATTGGAATTTTTGGGTTACGTGTCATTTTAAAGTTTCCCACCAAGTTTGGTTTTCAATTTCAGGGCAATTATTCTAGTGAAAGCAGCTGCAGCAGGAAACTTTTCTTACAAATACAGGACAGAGAGAGTCTTGACTAATCAGAATCGAGCATCACCTTTCCTCAGTCTTCTTTCTGTCAGAACTCTGAGCAAAATCTTTTTATCCATATCCAATATCAAAGTCTTGAGTCCTGCACCTTTTCCTTGTTATATTGTCATCATAAATGTAAAAGGACCGGTTTTGTGTTATTTTAAAGTAGAGTTTGTCTGTATCTTGTTCCATTTGGCTATTATCCTCCAGGTTAATCGGAAACAAACAAACAAACACTCACTCACTCACTTTAGTCACTTTACTCTGTGACTAAATGCTGTTTCCTATAAGTTCTCTATGATATGCTCGTTCTGTAATCAAGTGCTATTTCTTAACACCTTGTGTAATGCATTTGTGTAATGCATACTTTCAAATAGTAACAACTTCTCAATCTTTAGTTTCCCATGAGACAGGTGGACGTACCCTATAAATTAACGGAGGCACCACACGTGTGTCTAGTACGAGAGTCATTTAAAATTAATTTCAGACAATTTCAGAGAGCATGTAAACATTTATTTGGGCCAATTCAAATGTTTACCAGACAGTGAAGCTAAATCACATGTTGAGCATTGCTTCTGATCCACGATAGTCAGAGATTCTTGGTTCAATGACATCTATAAATTGTATGCGACTTGGATCCCAGATGCAGTCCTCCTCCAGACCACTGGGCACCATGCCACACTTTGGTGGCACCCAGGCAGTGTCAAAACCGTGTTGGTTCCAGGTCTTCTGCATGGGGTGGCCCTGGTAGTCAATTCTCTTCACCTTACCCACATTGGCCACCATCCTGATGACCACCCTCTGATGTTCAGGCAGGTTCAGGGGGTAGCGGCTGGCCTTCTGCAGGTCTCGACTCACGTACACCCCCGGCCCCAACATGCCGTCCATTGATTGTTTGAAGCCATGACTCATGATGCTCTGGGCGCTCTGCCTGGTGGTGCCGTGGTACATGATGTAGGTCTGGTTCTGCTCAGGTTCCTGCAGGACCAGTCGTTGGACTCCATGAGGAAGTACAAAGTCATTCTCTGCCCACATGGTAGCTGTAGAGAAGAACACAGGTTAACCACCAAATACAATGTCAGCCATCTGTCTGCCACAATACCTTTATCTTTACTTGTACATACTTGAAGAAATGTCAAACCAGTTGCATGGTCAAAATTGTGAATTATTCTCTCATTATGTTGTACCGTGATGATGTAGAATATGTGTCGTTACCAAATCTTAATCGAGTCATATACCTAAAGTAACGTGACACATTTGTTGTGTTAAACACAAAAATTCTGCATTGATGCTGGTCGTTATTTTGAAATGCACCTTTTGCCCGACCTTCACCACACACACATTACATTCAATAAGAAACTTCAAATAAACCCTAATGTCATGGGAAAATACTACTGCCAATACTGATAACTCATATGTCCCACATTGTGGATCTAAAGAAAGTTATTTATTGAAAACTTACCTTGTATTAGAATTGTACAGGATCAGTGTTCTGGTCAATCTTAGTAGCTCTGTCTTTTTGTCTCCTTGTTCGACTATAAAAGTTTTGAAGGCGTGTCATATCACAAACATACTATGGGTGTGGTTTCACTTCATAGCATCTGCAAAGATGTATAATAACCAAAGATTTATTTCAAGTTAGTTGTAATGTTGGTGTTAGTTGTGAGTGTTGTAAGGTTATTATAGAGTTAAGTCAAGTTTTCAGGTTTTAAGTTAATTTGGCTTTTGCAACAAGTAGCAGTGTTGGTACACTGGAATTCTTGGGTTACGAGTCATTTTAAGGATTCACGGCAACTTTCGTTTTCTATTTCAGAGAAATTGTTCTCGTGCAGAAAATGTACAAATGAAACTGTAGGAGAGAGAGAAAGGTAGTTGTGACTGCCACTGCAGCTGTCTGGTTCCTGTCCCTTTTACGCCCCCTCCTGGTACGCTTGTTTTTGTATGTTCCTGTCCTGCCTGAACCCTCCACACCTGTCACCCCTTACCTCATCATCCTGCAGTACATCATTGAAGTTCTGCTTCACTGAACTTCAATGAACTTTGTGATATAACACAATGAGTTACCATTTTTATACATCCATTTTAATAGCATTTTTATACATGGCTTAAACTGGTTGGGATATATGTAATATATGTTTTATATCGTTTTTATACGTAGTGTATATACCCATTTATTTATGTAGGTACATCACTGCATTATCCTGAGCCTATTAAAACAGAATGTTGTTCTTTGTTACTGTAAAGTGAAATTGAATGACAATAAAGGTGACTGAACTGAACCCCGGCTTTCCAACCACGCTTCATCAGATAATTATCACAGCTACCATGATAGTATTCGCTTCCAGACCCCTCAAGTACTACTTGAACTCTTGCATTTGCTAACCTGTTTTTCCATGTTCCCAGTATCATACACCAGGGACGAATCTAGGTTCCCACTTTTGGAGGGGCTAAGCCCCTAAATAAAACCTATTGTTTTTCCTGGGACCCAGCAAAACTAGGGGGGTCTGGAGGCATGTTCCCCCAGAAGACATTTTTGAAAATATCCTTTTAAATTGTGTCATTTAGTGGATTTGAGGGACAGAAATTAACACATTTTGATTTAAAATATGAAAGAAAAGTTTTTTTTGGGGGGGGGGGCTAATGAAACTTTTGGGGGAGGGGGCTCCAGCCCATGTCATTCACCGCTCAAATACCTTTTCCCTTCATATAATATCATCATAAACGTAAAAGGGCAAGTTTTTGGACAATGGATGACGAGCTCTCCTTCACGGCCCACATCGCCGCAGTCTCCCGGTCTTGTAGATTCACCCTCTACAACATCCGAAAGATCAGGAGATACCTGTCTGAGCACTCCACCCAGCTGCTAGTCCAAGCACTGGTCCTCTCCAAGTTGGACTACTGCAACTCGCTGCTCGCTGGTCTCCCAGCATGTGCAACCCGCCCTCTTCAGAGGATTCAGAATGCAGCGGCCCGCCTGGTCTACAATCTACCCAGACGCTCCCATGTTACCCCGCTCCTCATCTCCCTCCACTGGCTACCCATCAACGCCCGTATCAGATTCAAGACCCTGGTACTGACCTTCCGAGCAGTGAACGGGACTGCACCCATCTACATCAAGTCTCCCCTGCAACCTTACACCCCCACCCGTCACCTACGGTCTTCTTCAGACAACCGCCTGGTGGTCCCACCGCTCAAGACTGCCCGGTCCCAACACAAGCTCTTCTCCTGCCTGGCGCCCCAATGGTGGAACCAGCTCCCCACCTCCATCAGGGACACTGACTGTCTCCCCACCTTCAAGAAAAGGCTCAAGACGCACTTGTTCCGGGAGTACAACGGCACTTAAGAATGCTTGGCTGGATTTGTTAGTCTCCTCCAGGATCACTACGACTCTTATTTGAGTGACTTGTTGCTATTGTAGGTTAGATATAACGAAGTTAAGTCTTGTACTTGCTGTGTAATATTTTACTGTTGATTGTTCTTTTACAGGTACAGTCCTGCACTTTTGTGGTTCATGTTGTTTTATTTGTAACTTTTATAACTACATGCTCTTATGGGTCTTCCCTTTTGGCACTTGTTTAGCTTTTTCACAATGTATGCTTCATGTTTTGGCTGCTTGCAATGTTTGGGACTATCTCGTTGTTATGTTCAGTGACCTATGCTCTTTTGTAAAGCTCTCTCTTGGAAGTCGCTTTGGATAAAAGCGTCTGCTAAATGAATAAATGTAAATGTAAATGTAAGTTGTGGTTGTGTGGTTTTTAAGTGTAGTTTGCTTATATCTGTCCCACTTGGCTCTGATTCTCCGGGTTAATCACAAACAACCATTATCAGAAACAGAAACAGGTCTTGAAAAGGGATAGATTTATTTGTAATTGCCATGAGAAGGACACGGCAAGTATTTGAACCTGGAATCTTCACTGTCTTACGTCACTGATGCGTTATAGTTAGCACAAGAAAACCAGCACTGATTAAACTTCTCTGTCAATCTACATTACAATAAATGAAGTCGTTTCTTTTTCTCATCTTTTTATTAATATGTTAATCTCTCCAAAAAGTGCAAATAAAGGCATCAACATACTGTAATACATGACATTTGTATCTGTTTCATTCCTCGGTCCTAATTGTTTTAGTCTACTTCTACAGCTGACCATTACAATGCAGAGAGGTAAGAGTAGGAGAAAGGAAGGAGAGCAAGAAAGGACAAAAACATGCTTCTGCTAATCTGTGTGTGTGTGTGTGTTTGTGTGCGCGCGCGCGCGCTAAGTCGCCACACGGGTAGTAAATGTATTTACACTATAATGTACAATCAGAGACAGAAGAAAACCAACATCACAAAATGGAGACTTTGATGACATTCTTCAATTGGACGAAAGTCTTTCAGCTTATGGTGGGCATTGTCTGATCCTCTGTTGTCACATGGTACTGGTGCTGGCCACCAGTAAAGTCTTGTCATAATTCAAATGTTGCAGCTGGGAGCAGACCATGGCTAAACTGTTTAGCGTGGGCTTTACCTTATTACTATCAAGTGATGTTCGAGAGCTTGATCTCTCTGCAGGTCTTTCTCTCACAGCGTGGACATTCATGAGTCAGCAGACTCGATGTTCCGACTGAGAGACTGGCGAACGCAAGCTACAGACCAGCTAGCTGCTACAGGGTGTGCTAACAACAGTTTCCAACCTGAAGCATCGAAGCATCCACAAGAGCACACTCTACCAGCAAACGTTCTCAGAAAGGATTTGGGGCCAAGTTTCCTCTTGTTGACAGGTTCCAACTAGTGGACAGCAACTGTAAGCTCTTCCATGTCAAAAAGAGTGTGAATGCTAAAGGAAAAATCTCCTATACGTATGCAACGTACACGGTTGATGACATTCAATTGGTAGAATATTGAGACGTTGATGTCCACAGGACACATGCGAGAGTCAGTGCAATGCCAGTTCCTGATAGACACCTAAGCCCACACACAGAGGCAGAAACACTTGTTAAAGGAGCAGTCAATCATTTTCCATTTCCTGTCGCAGTGGACTGCTAGACCACATGTTTGTAAACGGATGAAGTGTTACACCTATATTTTTTGCTTTATGGCTGAGTGGCATTTGAAAAGTAACAAAGTGCCCCTTTAAGAAATGTATGTTTACATGCAGGGATATATATATATATATATATACTTTTTTTCCCCTTACATCCCTTTAAGCACTGAGAGCTACATGATAGGCTGGACCTTTCCATAGGCTGGGGAGCTGTAGAGAGCTACACAACCTACATTAGCTTATAAACTGAGATATAACATATTACAAGTTAAATAGTACACAGGTTTTGCATCTGGCTGGTTTGAGTCATATATGAAAGTCATATTGAGGTGCTTTTGGTATCGGAGAATACTGTAGAGGATCTAATCTGAGGAACCTAGAACATGGGTCAGCCAGTTGTATCAACTGCATACATACATGATCTGAAATCACAGTGACAGTACAAAACTCACAATGTGTCAGTTATACTGCTGGTAAGAAAATGAATAGGCTAGACACTTTGAAAGAAGAAACACATCGGGTACACAGGAGTGAGTGGATTGCCAAAAATCGAGTAAACTACGAGTTTGGGGAAAACATTCTTGGTTAGACGAGATCCATACCCTGTATAAGACCGTCAAAGGTTTTCAGTGTTTGTTAGACTGACCCTCGGGTACAAGCTGGGACGAATGATTCTGAGTCTGGACCTTGACTAGAGCAGGAAAGAACTAGCCTTCTGTTCTGTCACACTCTCACAGGAGGGGCAGCCTCCGACATTCTAACCCTCAGACTTATATTTTGTTCTAGAAGGTTCCTTTATAGGAAAGAGTGTCAATTTTGAATGGGTGTCACTATTATGGCAGACTGCCCCATATAGCTAGAGGGGGGAATACAAAGCATGCCAATTGACAGACATAAAAAAAATGTTCCTCAGTGAATGGGTTTGGCTTGTACTTAGAGTTGATACATTAGCGATCAATGCCCATGTTTAGGACCCTGAGAGGTGTAGGTCATCGTTTAGTGTTTACACAACAAGTGAGTTATCACATACTTCCATCATTAAGATGACGTACTTTTCAGCTCCTAAATACTGTAGTTCAATTGCAAGGAGAGACAGTGACTAATCTAAGCACAGAAATGTTCCCTGAACAACATTGCACACTGAGACCTTAAAGTGGAGTAAACCATTGCAGTTTCTCCCTCAAATGAATTAAATATACAAATAATAATTTAGAAAAGGACCCTATCAGTGAAAAATGAAATCATGATTCTTGTTTTAAAAAACATTCTTCTGAAATACATATTTTTTAAATTCGAAACAATCTTGTGACCTAATTCTGATTTACAAAACTTTTAGGTTTAGCATTCTTCAAACCGTTTTGCTTTAATAGATACTTATGTTGACTACTGCCTTTAAAGAGGTAAAGGTTAACTGTGTTTACTTGTCGACATACACCCTCGGACTTACCCTCCTAAACCGCTCCTCCTATTATTCAAAAGGAAAATTGACAGACCTATCATGGTCCAGAAAGTGAAAAAACACATTCTTCTTCATTGGTCAGGAGAAGCTCCAACTTCCTGTTTTGTAAGTTATAAATAAGTTTCCTTCAACAGACCAACCAAAGAAGATAGACATCACAAAGATCGAAACGTACGCATAAAGACTGGAAGACTTTCACAGCACATGCTCGCTAACAGTAGCAAAAAAGTCCAATAAACAAGTTACAAATGTCACGATAAAAAACAGAAACCACAACAACAACCTTTACAACAACAATTCATGTGGTCGGCATCTGTACATCCATCCACTTAGCTTGAAGTGTCTATATGTGTGTGTTTGTGTGTGTGTGTTTGAGTGTGGGTCTGTGGTTTAATGTCGAGACACTGACACAAACAAGAGCCTCTCTTCTGAGGCGAATATACAAAATGGCGGACGGGTTGACCTGAGGCATGTCCAGTTGAGCGCTCATCCGTGGAGGAGAGACAGGAAGACCAGACTGGTTTTAGGTAGGCAGACTCTGGAAGCGCCACTGTGTTTGCAGTTTGAGTCTTACATGGTGGACCCAGGGGGAGAGGGTTGGGACACAGGAAACTGGCCCTCGGGGTCAAAGGTTGAAACCTGCTCGTAGGCCGGGAGGACACAGGTCTTGACCCTGGATCGTGGCATCGTCTGCTGGTGGGTGCGAGGATAAGGCGCTTTTTTCGAGGGGACTGGTTTGAGGTCTTCGGAGAAGGTCATCCGATTTATGCCCACTCCCTTTTCAATGCTCACTTAATTTTGCCCCTTCATTTGAAACGGCACCATCTAAATAGTAGCAGACTGCAACCACACCTCTGTAACCGTAGAGACGTATACAGTATGTAACTATGCATGTATGTATGCATGTTTGTATGTTTGCACAGCACGTATGTTCGAATGGCATGTCCGTATGTACAGCATGTATGGTTACATGAATGTATGTACTATGTATCTATCTCGTATGTATGTCTGTTATAACCCTGGTCTACCTACACGTTTGGGATGGTTCAGTTCAGTTTCTTTTCACGTGGTCAGGTTCAGAACAGACTCTTGCCGGTCCTGTCACACATCTACGTAACCCAGGGACAGCATGTGCATCGACACCCACACACACTGCCCTCTGTCTGTCTGTCTGTCTGTCTGTCTGTCTGTCTGTCTGTCTGTCTGTCTGTCTGCCTGTCTGCCTGTCTGCCTGTCTGTCTGTCTGTCTGTCTGTCTGTCTGTCTGTCTGTCTGTCTGCCTGTCTGTCTGTCTGTCTGTCTGTCAGCCTGTCTGCCTGTCTGTCTGTCTGTCTGCCTGTCTGTCTGCCTGTCTGCCTGTCTGCCTCTGTACATAAATGACCATGCAGAGGGAACCATATCTACAGTCTGCATTCCTACGTAGTGGTTGAAAACAAACACCACAGGTTACATTTCAACACTGTCTGTGGGTACAGGACAACTTCCAAGCCCAGTGGGAATGGGTGGAAAGCAAGAGAGCAAGAGAGAGAGAGAGAGAGAGAGAGGGTGGAGAGAGTCGGAAAGGAGGAGAAAAGTGAGGCAATAGGAAGGAACAGAGAAAAGCGGGAAGTACGAGAAAAGAGAGCAACCCAAGCGACGGGACAAGAGGGCTCATCGTTGCAGGGGGTTAAGATGGCCAGGCGACTGACAGTGATTGGCTGACCCTCGGTGAGTCGGCGTGGACGGGCCCGGGGAGTAATTCTGATTGGTCGTCGCCCTATGCGTCGGCGTCGCCGGGCCCGGCGAGAGATTCCGGTTGGCCGCGGCCCCGTGCGACGGCGAGAGGCAGTGGGAGGCGGTCGCCGGGTAGCCGCAACAATGGGCGGGGGAGTCGCTCCCGAAGGCCCCCCCGGGGGGCGAGGAGGAGAAGAAGGGGGAGGAGGGCATGGGGGAGGAGGAGAAGGAGCGGTGGATGGGGGAGGAGGAGGGGGACATGAGGGGGCTGGTCTGGAGGCGCCACAGGAGCTCCTCGTTGTTGCGGCTCAGACGCTTCTTCTCGCTGCTCTCCTTCTCCACCGAGCCCTGGAGGTTGGCGTTCTCCTCGGACAACTGCCTGCGGGGGTCACGCACACACACAAACACACACACACACACAAACACACACACACAAACAATATTCAATGACGTCAACCGTTTCTCCGAGCCATTTGACAAGAGTTCTGTGTAAAACACGAGCAAATAGATGTGACTTTCATGTGTGTGTGTGTGTGTGTTACCTGGACAGAGCTAGGTTCTTGTCGATACGAGCCATCAGGTCCTCGTTCTGCTGCTGGAGAACCTGGACCTTCTCCTCCAGGAAGACGTTCTTTTGGGCCTGCTCAAGAAGTGGAACGGCGGACGAACCTTCAATTCTCCAAACACACACTATGTATGATGTATGTAAACCCCATCAGTTGTGTGTAAACCATTGTGACATTCCAAATCCATGCAACGAGGATTACAATACTACATCATGCCCACAAGGTGGCACATACATGCTAATGTTCACAATGTTACTGTAAACTGAATTTGATCGCAGGTGATAAAGATGAGTGCATGGACACAGTGTGTGTGTGGGGGTGTGTGTGGGTGTGTGTGTGTGTGTGTGTGTGTGGGGGGGTGTGTGTGTGTGTGATGGCATATTATGCCTACCACTTTCTCCAGATCAGATATCTTTCTCTCCTGTTGATGTATCTGCTGGTTCTTCATCTCCACCACTTCTTTCAGACTCTTGAGTTCTTCATCAATATGCTGATATGGAGCCAGAGCTTCCTATTGCACAAACACACAAACACCCACAGTTCACGTCAGTTCAAAAGGTTTGTGTCTGTGTATGCGTGTGTTTATGTGTTTGTGTGTGTGTGTGTGTGTGGGTGTAGTAGAGTACCACTATCTGTTCGTCTGTGCTTCTCCTGAGAGCCTCTTCAAAGCGCTTTGCTCTGTCCCTCAGACCCTGGTTCTGGAATGTGAGCGTGTCCACCTGGTCCTGAGCACACACACACCACACACACACACACACACACCACACACACACCACACACACACCACACACACACCACACACACACCACACACACACACCACACACACACACACACACCACACACACACCACACACACACCACACACACACACACCACACACACACACTCACCACACACACACCACACACACACCACACACACACACACCACACACACACCACACACACACCACACACACACACCACACACACACACACACACACCACACACACACACACACACCACACACACACACCACACACACACACACACACCACACACACACACACCACACACACACCACACACACACCACACACACACACACCACACACACACACCACACACACACCACACACACACACACACCAAACACACACACATTATTCTTTATGTTCCATTTTCCTATCATTAGCAGCAAAAGCTCATCTTCCTGACAATAGGAGTAAAGATGAACTGCTAAACCCTTCAACAGTTGAAGAGTGACTGTACCGCCACTTCCAGCAGTCTAAGTGTACTGAACCTCCAGCAGTCAAACTGTACTAAACCTCCAGCAGTCTAAGTGTACTGAACCTCCAGCAGTCTAAGTGTACTGAACCTCCAACAGTCTAAGTGTACTGAACCTCCAACAGTCTAAGTGTACTGAACCTCCAACAGTCTAAGTGTACTGAACCTCCAACAGTCTAAGTGTACTGAACCTCCAACAGTCTAAGTGTACTGAACCTCCAACAGTCTAAGTGTACTGAACCTCCAACAGTCTAAGTGTACTGAACCTCCAGCAGTCTAAGTGTACTGAACCTCCAACAGTCTAAGTGTAACTGTACCTGCAGAGAAAGTCGCAGCTTCTCAAAATTCTCCTCCAGAATAATCTTCTGCTGCTCATGGGCTTTCCTCAGGTCTGCAAAGAGAGGGAGAGAAAGGTAGGGAGACAGAGAGATAGATGGGGAGAAGGAGATTGGGACAAGAGAGCGAGAGCGGAAAGAGAGGGTAAAAAAAGGACAGATAATAATATTGGAAGAAGGAGAAAAGGAGATGGAGAGACAGGAAGAAAGGGAAAGAGAGATGGGGAGACAGAGAGAAAGAAAGAGGAAAGCGAAAGATAGAAAGAGAGCGTGGAAGGGAGAGAGAGAGAGTTAGGGTGGGGTCCTGATCTGATCTGTTTACACACGGGCTCTTTGTCACACACGTACCCCTCACAGTGCGCACATGCTCCTCGTGCAGTGTTGCCATGGTGATGTTGTGCATGTCTCTCAGCTCCTGAACAGCAGCCTGATGGTTGATGGTCAGTTCCTCCATCTAACCAACACACACACAAACAGGTTTAAAAAAAATGATTGGGTATCCTAGTAGTCTGCAGATTGGCTGAACACATTCCCGATTGCAAACACTGGAAAGACTACAATTCCCACGCTGCCTCTCTCTAACCTGTTCCTGCTGCTGTGCCCTCAGCTCCTCCACCTCGGATTGATGCTCCGCCATTAGGTGATCCGTCTCGCCTGAGTGACACTTCCTGAGCCCGGCCTCCACCGCTGCTAACTCCGCCTCCTGCTGTTGCTGCAGTTCCTGGAGCTCACGCTCAAACCCCGCCTCCAGCTCCTCCTTCTCCCGCTGAAGCATCTCCCATTGGACAGCGTTCGCAGCTGGGCGGAAAGGGAAGGCAGTATTACATGACGCAATTTGAACTTGGTTGAAATGATATAAATTATTATATAATTATATAATTACATGGATATCCTGCAATACATACGTTTTGGCCCACTTTTCAGGACTACTATTGTGGTAACGGAGATGACTGGAGGGGGTTACTTACCCACTTCATGTCTGATCCTCTGTATTTCATTGTTCAGTTCCTTCTCATTCAGTGACGCGCACTCAACCTGAAACACGCACACACACACACACGCAAAATGACCCCCAAATCTTTCAGTGGGTTAACCGTTGGTCAAATTGGACCTGAACAGTTCCATCACGTGAACAGCAGAGAGCGTGGTTTCTCTTCTCCCAGCGGGGGCTTTCGTACAAGAGTTCACCCTGTACTCATCATTCTCATCAGCAAATAGGGGTGAAATGAGTATTTCAAAATGGATCCCAAATGATGTCTAATGGTATTCCCAGTACAGATCTCATAGTTGACCTGTACCGCATGAGTCATCACGTGTAGCACTTTCCTTCAGGAACTCAGCCATGAGTCACTCAATGCTCCTCTGGTTGACCTGCCTCACACTTACCTCCTGACTGTAACCATGGCACCCTAACCACCTCATATGCATATCTCCCAGCTGCCTCGGCGGCGGCCGCGTTAGCAGAGACACAAACCGGGACAGAGTCAGTCGGCCGTGTGACACTTTAAACTGTGGCGCTGTCTCACCAGGTCTGGTGGCTAGACACTCTCTCTGAGAGTACAACACTCTGACCGCCAGCTGAACCATCACCCTGAGACCTGGGTGTGTGGTGGTGTGTGTGTGTGTGACTGTGTTAAAGAATATCTGTGTGTGTCAGAGAGAGCGAGAGAGAGAGAGAGGGGGAGAGGGAGAGACAGAGAGAGAGAGAGAGAGAGAGAGAGAGAGAGAGAGGGACAAAGAAAGAGAGAGAGAGAGAGAGAGAGAGACAGAGACAGAGACAGAGACAGAGAGAGAGAGAGAGAGAATGTGTGAAAGTGCCCGTGAGTGCCAGCGTGTGGGCGAGACTCGGCATGTCTGCCTGCTGGATCTGGGCTCGATCAAATGCGCACCACGGCCTGGTTATCTTCCAGTGACAGGCAGAATATGTGGTCCTGGGGAGCCCTCAAAGGAGACCGTCTGGAGGTGTGAAGACCAGCAGAGATGCGGTCCTCTAGTCCTGTAGTCTGCCTGCCTGCCTGCCTGCCTGCCTGCCTGCCTGCCTGCCTGCCTGCCTGCCTGCCTGCCTGCCTGCCTGCCTGCCTGCCTGCCTGCCTGCCTGCCTGCCTGCCTGCCTGCCTGCCTGCCTGCCTGCCTGCCTGCCTGCCTGCCTGCCTGCCTGCCTGCCTGCCTGCCTGCCTGCCTGCCTGCCTGCCTGCCTGCCTGCCTGCCTGTCTATCTGTCTGTCAGCATGGCCTCTGCTCTTTCTATGCCTCCACTCCACTTCACCCACAAATACACCAAACAACATGGTATGTAAACAACCTGGCTGACATGTCAGTCACGAGCTCACGAGAATGCGAGAACCTTGTCAGAAAAGACCTCGCGACGAAACCAACAACGAGTTTGCGAGACCTCGTCCCATCTCATGATCTCAGCCTTGTTTGGAAGGCCTTTCGCTGTGTCCCTTTGGAATCCGGGCCAGGTTTGCGGCGGTGCCGGGCTAGCTACCTTCTGGCAGTAGTGCTGTGTGGTGATGATGAAGACCTCCAGGCCCAGCGTGGTCCTCCTCAGATCCTCCCTCAGGCTCCTCAGACGCTCGTCCTGCTGCTCGCAGCAGCCCTGCAGCCTCTGCACCTGGAGCGCCACACGGGAGAACACAGTAGAGTCCAGGAGAACATTGGAGAGTCCAGGAGAACAGAGTACAATGTGGTATATTGGCGAATAGTGGAAAATGGCAGACTCGAGTAGAACATAGCGTAGAGTAGAGTAAAATGTAGTAGAGTGCAGTAGAACACAGTAGAACATTGTAGAGTAGAACATAGAAGAGTAGAACATACTAGAGCCCATCACAATAAAGTAGAACAATAGTAGATTAGAGTACTAGAGCAGAGTGGAACAGGTTCGAGCACTGAAGGGAATGTTCCATAATTCGTTGACAGCGGACTGGTGCAGGATACCTCTTCCCGCTGGTTCTCCCTCTCCCTCTCCCTCTCCTCCGCCTCCCTGTCTCTCTCCCTCCGCTGTGCCTCCTCCTTCTCCCTCTGCAGGCTCTCCTGCTGCTCCTGCTGCTGCCTGAAGGGGGCGACGCGCCGGGGAGAGCCAGGGGGGACGGAGCCTCGAACAGTGGCTGCAGGACGCTGCCTGGACTGGACTGGAGAGAGAAGAGAGAGAGAGACAATGAGAGAGAGAGAGAGAGAGAGAGAGAGAGAGAGAGAGAGAGAGAGAGAGAGACAGAGAGAGACAGAGAGGGAGTTAATTGAGTCTTAATCATACTTGCCCTTTTGAAAGAAAAATAAGCTTGTGACACACATAACCAATGAACAGATTTATCATTTATCAACCATCTGGCTGCTTCTACTTTACAAGCCTGCATAAACTAACACATAAAACACCTCTATAACCACTACAGTGAAATACATCGCCTGAAAAGGTTCGTTTAAGGAATGTTTTTACCAGAATATTCATAGAAATCTTGCTTAAAGGCAGGGTAGGTAGGTTTTGCGAACCTAGCTATTTTGAAATGAGATCGAAAGGATTCAAAACAAAATATCTCACCACCTTCCTACCAAGCCACTCCCCCAAAACACATGAATAGGTAAACAGACAGACAAGTAGCCTGTCCAATCATTGCATTCGGTCTGAACAAAATTATTGGTTGTCTTTATCACATTACATTTACATGTATTCATTTAGCAGACGCTTTTATCCAAAGCGACTTCTAAGAGTGAGCTTTACAAAAGTGCGTAGGTCAATGATCATAAACAACGAGATAGCCCCAAAAACATTGCGGGTAGCGAAAACATGAAGCATACATTGCGAGAGGCAAATGAGTGCCCATGGGAAGAAACATAAGAGCATGTTGTTTAAACAAATTTAAAATTAAACAACATGAACCCCAAAAGTGCAAGAGAGCTTATTACCTTCCTGCAACGCCCACGGATATAGGCTTTATTGAATTTGACTGTCAAACCTTTCGATTTATTGGTTGCCATCAGGATGCAAAGTTTATTTAAGCAAATGACAAAAAAGTGCTTTTAGAAAAAGTATTGGGGGGGGGGGGGGGTAATGATTCTCTCTATCCATCACTGTATCCTTCTGTCCATCCTTCTATCATTGTTAAGGCTTTTCTCCATCCTTCAATTCCTCTTTAATCCTCTGATCTATCACGCTAGAAGAGGGACAGAGTGAGTGAGTGACAAGGGAGGGACCATTCCAACCAGCCTCTTGACACGATCTGAAAGGTGAAGGCTGTTGTTGATGATGCCTCATGGGTGTAGGTGAGCGTCTGGTCACGGGACACTCAGACAATACTGGCTTGGCATCACTGTTGAATGTGTGCGTGCGTGTGAATGTGTGTGTCTGTGCAGATGGGGTTGATCGTATCAACAGCCTGCTGTCTTTATTGAGCAGGCCCAGGCGACAGGATGATCCATGGGCATCATTAATAACCGGAAACGCCACGAGGGACAAAGGGGAAGTGGGTTTGTTTGTGCGTGTGTGTGTGTGTGTGTATTTCACTGGTTCTTTCTGGGCACAGTACCCTGACAGAAGGATTGAGTCGCAGGTAGACATTCTGGGCTCATGACACACGTCCTGTTCAGGTGCATGATGGGTAATGCCAGGGTGTTACGTGTGAGTGATTGGTCTCACTCATCTCCAAGCAGACAAACACACAACCTCAGGGAGGGTTTTCCTCCTGAGAAAAGGGGCCACCATTAAGGGGTCATTGATTCACAGGAGGGACGATTAACCTCAATATCTCTCTCTCTCTCTCTCTCTCTCTCGCTCTCTCTCTCTCTCTCCCTCTTCTTTCTCTCTCTCTCTCTCTCTCTCTCTCTCTCACACACACACACACACATACAAAAAGGTGCCCATGTAGACGTTCAAACACACACACACACATGAACACACACAAATCCATTCACACAAACACACACACTTAAACACAATATTCACACACAACACACACACAGAACCACACACAGACACACACATGGCTGTTCACAGACAATCCCTTCTAACTGCTTCCATTTATCCCCGTGGGTTGGTCTCCATGGCGACCTGAGATGGGTGGAGGGAGGTGGTCTTTCCCAGGTAATGAGTGAGAGAGACAGAGAGCGGGAGGGAGGGAAGGAGGGAAGGAGGGAGGGAGGGAAGGAAGGAGGGAAGGAAGGAGGGAAAGAGGGAGGGAAGGAGGGAGGAAAGGAGGGAAGGAGGGAAGGAGGGAGGGAGGGAAGGAAGGAGGGAAGGAAGGAGGGAAGGAGGGAGGGAAGGAGGGAGGGAAGGAGGGAAAGAGGGAAGGAGGGAAGGAGGGAAGGAGGGAGGGAAGGAGGGAAGGAGGGAAGGAGGGAAGGAGGGAAGGAGGGAAGGAGGGAGGGATCAGGCCCCTTGCCTTTGGCTGAGAAAAGGAGAGGAGAATATGCAATCCTGAGAAAGGGGGGTGGTGGCTGGAGCGGGGTGATGATGGCAATACATGGAGGAGAGAGGAATGGGGGGATGTGACGGATGGAAGGGATGTGAGGGATGGATGGATGGAAGGAGGGATGGGGGTATGGAGGGACATGAGAGATGTGAGGGATGGAGGGATGTGAGAAGAATAGCCCGGCAACAGAAATCATGTGTAGAGAACCCATCATCTCCGGAGACAGAGAAAAGGAGCGGAGACACACACACAGCCTCACACTCCCTTACACATCCCCAAACATCCACACGCACAAACCGGCACACAAGCCATCATTTCATGTTTAAAAAAAACATTTGTCTCCCTGAAGAACAGTAGAATGATTTCTTCCCTCTGATAACGACTTTTGGATGCCATATGTGCACACACACACACACACACACACACACATAAAGGTTCAGGAGAGAACACTGAATTCTAAGTGATCTTGGAGAGCAGAGCGTGAAGAGAACATATCATGATGGAGGTGTGTGTGTGCACGTGCGTGTGTGTTTGTGTGCCTGTGTGTCCATGCGTGCGTGTGGTTCATGTGTGTATGTGCGCGCGAGTGTCTAAGCGTCTTGGAGTATGCGTGCGTGCACTTGTGCGTGTACTTGTGTGTATGCTTGTGTGTGTGTGTGCATGTGTGTGTGCATGTGTGTGTGTGTGAGGGGTGCATAATGAAGAAGGGCTGGCAGTGAGAGTTAACAGTGGGGGAAGAGGAGAGGAAGAGAGATGGAGAAGATGATGAGGAGAATATGCACAGTGAGAGGATGGGTGGGTGGATAGGGGGGGCTTTGGGAAGTGGGGACTGGGAGGGTGGGGGTGGTAAGGGGGTGGTCTGGAGGTGTGGGGGTTGGGTAGTAGGTGAAAGTAATGAGAATTCACCAGACATTTGGTAAAGGCTTAAGCGTGTGTGTGTGTGTGTGTGTGCGCAAAAGTATGTCTGGGTGTTTTAATGTTTGGCTCTCCATGATGTGTTCTGATGTGTGTGTGTGTGGTGTAGTGCGTGTGTGTGGTGTAGTGTGTGTGTGTGTGACTCACCAGGGGACTGGGGTTTGGGGGGAACCACAGCGAGTCTCTTGGGGGAGGAGGGTAGAGAGCGAGTGATCTCTGAGCCTCTCTGGAACTCCTTCCGGCCAACTGTCAAGAGAAACACAGGAACACACAAAAAAGGTCATTGTAGTTCTCTCAACATCAAACTTTTAAAACGAAATGTACTCTCCCCAACCAAAGGTTGTCTTTCTCAAACTCTCTCAAACTGAAACTTATAACTCCGTTTCATCGCTCATACGCTCTCTGAGAGTCTGAGCTTGAAATGTGATAGATTCGCACGAGAGCTTATTTTTCATCTGCAAAGTTTGAACTCAGACTGCACTTTTTCAATCTCTCTTGCTCATCTGTCCAATTTCTCCTCCCATCACTCCCCTTTTTCATCTC